>NW_027309804.1:1500000-1684864 GCF_047496795.1 Chiloscyllium punctatum | reverse complement strand
AGGGGCTGAAACAGAGGGCGAGAAACCAAGGGGCTGAAACAGAGGGGGAGAAACAGAGGGGCTGAAACAGAGGGGCTAAAACAGAGGGCGAGAAACCGAGGGGTTGAAACAGAGGGCGAGAAACAGAGGGGCTCAAACAGAGGGGCTGAAACAGGGGGCGAGAAACAGAGGGGCTGAATCAGAGGGGCTGAAACAGGGGGCGAGAAACAGAGGGGCTGAAACAGAGGGCGAGAGACAGAGGGGCTGAAACAGAGGGGCTGAAATAAAGGGGCTGAAACAGAGGGGCTGAAACAGAGGGGCTGATACAGAGGGCGAGAAACAGAGGGGCTGAAACAGTGGGCGAGAAACAGAGGGGCTGAAACAGAGGGGCTGAAACAGAGGGGCCGAAACAGAGGGGCTGAAACAGAGGGCGAGAAACAGAGGGCGAGAAACAGAGGGCGAGATTCAGAGGGGCTGAAACAGAGGGCGAGAAACAGAGGGGCTGAAACAGAGGGCGAGAAACAGAGGGGCTGAAACAGAGGGGCTGAAACAGAGGGGCTGATACAGAGGGCGAGAAACAGAGGGGCTGAAACAGTGGGCGAGAAACAGAGGGGCTGAAACAGAGGGGCTGAAACAGAGGGGCCGAAACAGAGAGGCTGAAACAGAGGGCGAGAAACAGAGGGGCTGAAACAGAGGGGCTGAAACAGAGTGACTGAAACACAGGGACTGAAACAGAGGGGCTGAAACAGAGGGCGAGAAACAGAGGGTCTGAAACAGAGGGCAAGAAACAGTGGGGCTGAAACAGAGGGGCTGAAACAGAGGGGCTGAAACAGAGGGCGAGAAACCAAGGGGCTGAAACAGATGGGCTGAAACAGGGGGCGAGAAACAGAGGGCGACAAACAGAGGGGCTGAAACAGAGGGGCTGAAACAGATGGGCTGAAACAGAGGGCTAGAAACAGAGGGGCTGAAACAGAGGGGCTGAAACAGAGGGGCTGAAACAGAGGGCGAGAAACAGAGGGGCTGAAACAGAGGGGCTGAAACAGAGGGACTGAAACACAGGGACTGAAACAGAGGGGCTGAAACAGAGGGCGAGAAACAGAGGGCGAGAAACAGAGGGCGAGAAACAGAGGGGATGAAACAGAGGGTGAGAAACAGAGGGGCTGAAACAGAGGGGCTAAAACAGGGGGCGAGAAGCAGAGGGGCTGAAACAGAGGGGCTGGAACAGGGGGCGAGAAACAGAGGGGCTGAAACAGAGGGCGAGAAACAGAGGGGCTGAAACAGAGGGGCTGAAACAGAGGGGCTGAAACAGAGGGGCTGAAACACAGGGCGAGAAACAGAGGGCGAGAAACAGAGGGCGAGAAACAGAGGGGCTGAAACAGAGGGCGAGAAACAGAGGGGCTGAAACAGAGGGGCTGAAAAAGGGCGCGAGAAACAGAGGGGCTGAATCAGAGGGGCTGAAACAGGGGGCGAGAGACAGAGGGGCTGAAACAGAGGGGCTGAAACAGAGGGGCTGAAACTGAGGGCGAGAAACAGAGGGGCTGAAACAGTGGGGCTGAAACAGAGGGCGAGAAACCGAGGGGCTGAAACAGAGGGTGAGCAACAGAGGGGCTGAAACAGAGGGGCTGAAACAGAGGGCGAGAAAGAGAGGGGCTGAAACAGAGGGCAAGAAACAGATGGTCTGAAACAGAGGGGCTGAAACAGAGGGCGAGAAACAGAGGGCGAGAAACAGAGGGCGAGAAACAGAGGGGCTGAAACAGAGGGCGAGAAACAGAGGGGCTGAAACAGAGGGCGAGAAACAGAGGGGCTGAAACAGAGGGGCTGAAACAGAGGGGCTGATACAGAGGGCGAGAAACAGAGGGGCTGAAACAGTGGGCGAGAAACAGAGGGGCTGAAACAGAGGGGCTGAAACAGAGGGCGAGAAACAGAGGGGCTGAAACAGAGGGGCTGAAACAGAGGGGCTGAAACAGAGGGCGAGAAACCGAGGGGCAGAAACAGAGGGGCTGAAACAGAGGGGCTGAAACAGAGGGCGAGAAACCAAGGGGCTGAAACAGAGGGTGAGAAACAGAGGGGCTGAAACAGAGGGGCTAAAACAGAGGGCGAGAAACCGAGGGGTTGAAACAGAGGGCGAGAAACAGAGGGGCTCAAACAGAGGGGCTGAAACAGGGGGCGAGAAACAGAGGGGCTGAATCAGAGGGGCTGAAACAGGGGGCGAGAAACAGAGGGGCTGAAACAGAGGGCGAGAGACAGAGGGGCTGAAACAGAGGGGCTGAAATAAAGGGGCTGAAACAGAGGGGCTGAAACAGAGGGGCTGATACAGAGGGCGAGAAACAGAGGGGCTGAAACAGTGGGCGAGAAACAGAGGGGCTGAAACAGAGGGGCTGAAACAGAGGGGCCGAAACAGAGGGGCTGAAACAGAGGGCGAGAAACAGAGGGCGAGAAACAGAGGGCGAGATTCAGAGGGGCTGAAACAGAGGGCGAGAAACAGAGGGGCTGAAACAGAGGGCGAGAAACAGAGGGGCTGAAACAGAGGGGCTGAAACAGAGGGGCTGATACAGAGGGCGAGAAACAGAGGGGCTGAAACAGAGGGCGAGAAACAGAGGGGCTGAAACAGAGGGGCTGAAACAGAGGGGCTGATACAGAGGGCGAGAAACAGAGGGGCTGAAACAGTGGGCGAGAAACAGAGGGGCTGAAACAGAGGGGCGAGAGACAGAGGGGCTGAAACAGAGGGGCTGAAACAGAGGGGCTGAAACAGAGGGCGAGAAACAGAGGGGCTGAAACAGTGGGGCTGAAACAGAGGGCGAGAAACCGAGGGGCTGAAACAGAGGGCGAGCAACAGAGGGGCTGAAACAGAGGGGCTGAAACAGAGGGCGAGAAAGAGAGGGGCTGAAACAGAGGGCAAGAAACAGAGGGTCTGAAACAGAGGGGCTGAAACAGAGGGCGAGAAACTGAGGGCGAGAAACAGAGGGCGAGAAACAGAGGGGCTGAAACAGAGGGCGAGAAACAGAGTGGCTGAAACAGAGGGGCTGAAACAGAGGGGCTGATACAGAGGGCGAGAAACAGAGGGGCTGAAACAGTGGGCGAGAAACAGAGGGGCTGAAACAGAGGGGCTGAAACAGAGGGGCCGAAACAGAGGGGCTGAAACAGAGGGCGAGAAACAGAGGGCGAGAAACAGAGGGCGAGATTCAGAGGGGCTGAAACCGAGGGCGAGAAACAGGGGGGCTGAAACAGAGGGCGAGAAACAGAGGGGCTGAAACAGAGGGGCTGAAACAGAGGGGCTGATACAGAGGGCGAGAAACAGAGGGGCTGAAACAGTGGGCGAGAAACAGAGGGGCTGAAACAGACGGGCTGAAACAGAGGGGCCGAAACAGAGAGGCTGAAACAGAGGGCGAGAAACAGAGGGTGAGAAACAGAGGGCGAGAAACAGAGGGGCTGAAACAGAGGGCGAGAAACAGAGGGGCTGAAACAGAGGGGCTGAAACAGCGGGCGAGAAACTGAGGGGCTGAATCAGCGGGGCTGAAACAGGGGGCGAGAGACAGAGGGGCTGAAACAGAGGGCGAGAGACAGAGGGGCTGAAACAGAGGGCGAGAAACAGAGGGGCTGAAACAGTGGGGCTGAAACAGAGGGCGAGAAACTGAGGGGCTGAAACAGAGGGGCTGACACAGAGGGCGAGAAACCGAGGGGCTGAAACAGTGGGCGAGAAACAGAGGGGCTGAAACAGAGGGGCTGAAACAGAGGGGCTGAAACAGTGGGGCTGAAACAGTGGGGCTGAAACAGAGGGCGAGAAAAAGAGCGGCCGGAACAGAGGGGCTGAAACAGAGGGCGAGAAACAGAGGGGCTGAAACAGTGGGGCTGAAACAGAGGGCGAGAAGCAGAGGGGCTGAAACAGTGGGTGAGAAAAAGAGGGGCTGAAACAGAGGAGCTGAAACAGAGGGGCTGAAACAGAGGGCGAGAAACAGAGGGGCTGAAAAAGAGGGCGAGAAACTGAGGGGCCGAAACAGAGGGCGAGAAACAGAGAGGCCGAAACATATGGGCTGAAACAGAGGGCAAGAAACAGGGGGGCTGAAACAGAGGGCGAGAAACAGAGGGGCTGAAACAGAGGGGCTGATACAGAGGGCGAGAAACAGAGGGGCTGAAACAGTGGTCGAGAAACAGAGGGGCTGAAACAGACGGGCTGAAACAGAGGGGCCGAAACAGAGAGGCTGAAACAGAGGGCGAGAAACAGAGGGTGAGAAACAGAGGATGAGAAACAGAGGGGCTGAAACAGAGGGCGAGAAACAGAGGGGCTGAAAGAGAGGGGCTGAAACAGCGGGCGAGAAACTGAGGGGCTGAATCAGCGGGGCTGAAACACGGGGCGAGAGACAGAGGGGCTGAAACAGAGGGCGTGAGACAGAGGGGCTGAAACAGAGGGCGAGAAACAGAGGGGCTGAAACAGTGGGGCTGAAACAGAGGGCGAGAAACTGAGGGGCTGATACAAAGGGCGAGAAACAGCGGGGCTGAAACAGAGGGGCTGAAACAGAGGGGCTGAAACAGAGGGTGAGAAACAGAGGGGCTGAAACAGAGGGCGAGAAACAGAGGGGCTGAAACAGAGGGCGAGAAACAGAGGGGCTGAAACAGAGGGGCTGAAACAGAGGGCGAGAAACAGAGGGGCTGATACAGAGGGCGAGAAACAGAGGGGCTGAAACAGAGGGGCTGAAACAGAGGGGCTGAAACAGAGGGTGAGAAAAAGAGGGGCTGAAACAGAGGGCGAGAAACAGAGGGGCTGAAACAGAGGGGCTGAAACAGAGGGGCTGAAACAGAGGGGCTGAAACAGAGGGCGAGAAACAGAGGGGCTGAAACAGAGGGGCTGAAACAGAGGGGCTGAAACAGAGGGCGAGAAACAGAGGGGCTGAAACAGAGGTCAAGAAACAGTGGGGCTGAAACAGAGGGGCTGAAACAGAGGGGCTGAAACAGAGGGCGAGAAACAGAGGGGCTGAAACAGAGGGGCTGAAACAGAGGGGCTGAAACAGAGGGCGAGAAACCGAGGGGCTGAAAGCGAGGGGCTGAAACAGGGGGCGAGAAACAGAGGGCGAGAAACAGAGGGGCTGAAACAGAGGGGCTGAAACAGAGGGGCTGAAACAGAGGGCTAGAAACAGGGGGGCTGAAACTGAGGGGCTGAAACAGAGGGGCTGAAACAGAGGGCGAGAAACAGAGGGGCTGAAACAGAGGGTCTGAAACAGAGGGCGAGAAACAGAGGGGCTGAAACAGAGGGCGAGAAACTGTGGGGCTGAAACAGAGGGGCTGAAACAGAAGGGCTGAAACAGAGGGCGAGAAACCGAGGGGCTGAAACAGAGGGCGAGAAACAGAGGGGCTGAAACAGAGCGGCTGAAACAGGGGGCGAGAAACAGAGGGGCTGAAACAGAGGGGCTGAAACAGAGGGGCTGAAACAGAGGGGCTGAAACAGAGGGCGAGAAACAGAGGGGCTGAAACAGAGGGGCTGAAACAGAGGGCGAGAAACAGAGGGCTGAAACAGAGGGGCTGAAACAGAGGGGCTGAAACAGAGGGCGAGAAACAGAGGGGCTGAAACAGAGGGCGAGAAACAGAGAGCGAGAAACAGAGGGGCTGAAACAGAGGGCGAGAAACAGAGGGGCTGAAACAGAGGGCGAGAAACCGAAGGGCTGAAACAGAGGGCGAGAAACAGTGGGGCTGAAACAGAGGGGCTGAAACAGAGGGGCTGAAACAGTGGGCGAGAAACCAAGGGGCTGAAACAGAGGGGCTGAAACAGGGGGCGAGAAACAGAGGGCGACAAACAGAGGGGCTGAAACAGAGGGGCTGAAACAGAGTGGCTGAAACAGAGGGCTATAAACAGAGGGGCTGAAACAGAGGGGCTGAAACAGGGGGCGAGAAACAGAGGGGCTGAAACAGAGGGCGAGAAAAAGTGGGGCTGAAACAGAGGGGCTGAAACAGAGGGGCTGAAACAGAGGGCGAGAAACCAAGGGGCTGAAACAGATGGGCTGAAACAGGGGGCGAGAAACAGAGGGGCTGAATCAGAGGGGCTGAAACAGGGGGCGAGAGACAGAGGGGCTGAAACAGAGGGGCTGAAACAGAGGGGCTGAAACAGAGGGCGAGAAACAGAGGGGCTGAAACAGTGGGGCTGAAACAGAGGGCGAGAAACCGAGGGGCTGAAACAGAGGGCGAGCAACAGAGGGGCTGAAACAGAGGGGCTGAAACAGAGGGCGAGAAAGAGAGGGGCTGAAACAGAGGGCATGAAACAGAGGGTCTGAAACAGAGGGGCTGAAACAGAGGGCGAGAAACAGAGGGCGAGAAACAGAGGGCGAGAAACAGAGGGGCTGAAACAGAGGGCGAGAAACAGAGGGGCTGAAACAGAGGGCGAGAAACAGAGGGGCTGAAACAGAGGGGCTGAAACAGAGGGGCTGATACAGAGGGCGAGAAACAGAGGGGCTGAAACAGTGGGCGAGAAACAGAGGGACTGAAACAGAGGGGCTGAAACAGAGGGGCCGAAACAGAGGGGCTGAAACAGAGGGCGAGAAACAGAGGGCGAGAAACAGAGGGCGAGATTCAGAGGGGCTGAAACAGAGGGCGAGAAACAGAGGGGCTGAAACAGAGGGCGAGAAACAGAGGGGCTGAAACAGAGGGGCTGAAACAGAGGGGCTGATACAGAGGGCGAGAAACAGAGGGGCTGAAACAGTGGGCGAGAAACAGAGGGGCTGAAACAGAGGGGCTGAAACAGAGGGGCTGAAACAGAGGGGCTGAAACAGAGGGGCTGAAACAGAGGAAGAGAAACAGAGGGGCTGAAACAGAGGGGCTGAAACAGAGGGGCTGAAACAGAGGGCGAGAAACAGAGGGGCTGAAACAGAGGGCGAGAAACAGAGGGGCTGAAACAGAGGGGCTGAAACAGAAGGGCTGAAACAGAGT
Organism: Chiloscyllium punctatum; assembly: GCF_047496795.1. Lineage (NCBI taxonomy): Eukaryota > Metazoa > Chordata > Chondrichthyes > Orectolobiformes > Hemiscylliidae > Chiloscyllium > Chiloscyllium punctatum. Next base: position 1,677,973 of record NW_027309804.1, on the reverse strand, counting down.
GGCTGAAACAGAGGGCGAGAAACAGAGGGGCTGAAACAGAGGGCGAGAAACCGAAGGGCTGAAACAGAGGGGCTGAAACAGAGGGGCTGAAACAGAGGGGCTGAAACAGAGGGCGAGAAACAGAGGGGCTGAAACAGAGGGGCTGAAACACAGGGGCTGAAACAGAGGGGCTGAAACAGGGGGCGAGAAACAGAGGGGCTGAAACAGAGGGGCTGAAACAGAGGGGCTGAAACAGAGGGCGAGAAACAGAAGGGCTGAAACAGTGGGGCTGAAACAGAGGGCGAGAAACCGAGGGGCTGAAACAGAGGGGCTGAAACAGAGGGGCTGAAACAGAGGGCGAGAAACCAAGGGGCTGAAACAGAGGGTGAGAAACAGAGGGGCTGAAACAGAGGGGCTAAAACAGAGGGCGAGAAACCGAGGGGTTGAAACAGAGGGCGAGAAACAGAGGGGCTCAAACAGAGGGGCTGAAACAGGGGGCGAGAAACAGAGGGGCTGAATCAGAGGGGCTGAAACAGGGGGCGAGAAACAGAGGGGCTGAAACAGAGGGCGAGAGACAGAGGGGCTGAAACAGAGGGGCTGAAATAAAGGGGCTGAAACAGAGGGGCTGAAACAGAGGGGCTGATACAGAGGGCGAGAAACAGAGGGGCTGAAACAGTGGGCGAGAAACAGAGGGGCTGAAACAGAGGGGCTGAAACAGAGGGGCCGAAACAGAGGGGCTGAAACAGAGGGCGAGAAACAGAGGGCGAGAAACAGAGGGCGAGATTCAGAGGGGCTGAAACAGAGGGCGAGAAACAGAGGGGCTGAAACAGAGGGCGAGAAACAGAGGGGCTGAAACAGAGGGGCTGAAGCAGAGGGGCTGATACAGAGGGCGAGAAACAGAGGGGCTGAAACAGTGGGCGAGAAACAGAGGGGCTGAAACAGAGGGGCTGAAACAGAGGGGCCGAAACAGAGAGGCTGAAACAGAGGGCGAGAAACAGAGGGTGAGAAACAGAGGGCGAGAAACAGAGGGGCTGAAACAGAGGGCGAGAAACAGAGGGGCTGAAACAGAGGGGCTGAAACAGCGGGCGAGAAACTGAGGGGCTGAATCAGCGGGGCTGAAACAGGGGGCGAGAGACAGAGGGGCTGAAACAGAGGGCGAGAGACAGAGGGGCTGAAACAGAGGGCGAGAAACAGAGGGGCTGAAACAGTGGGGCTGAAACAGAGGGCGAGAAACTGAGGGGCTGAAACAGAGGGGCTGACACAGAGGGCGCGAAACCGAGGGGCTGAAACAGAGGGCGAGAAACAGAGGGGCTGAAACAGAGGGGCTGAAACAGAGGGGCTGAAACAGTGGGGCTGAAACAGTGGGGCTGAAACAGAGGGCGAGAAAAAGAGGGGCCGGAACAGAGGGGCTGGAACAGAGGGCGAGAAACAGAGGGGCTGAAACAGTGGGGCTGAAACAGAGGGCGAGAAGCAGAGGGGCTGAAACAGTGGGTGAGAAAAAGAGGGGCTGAAACAGAGGAGCTGAAACAGAGGGGCTGAAACAGAGGGCGAGAAACAGAGGGGCTGAAAAAGAGGGCGAGAAACTGAGGGGCTGAAACAGAGGGCGAGAAACAGAGAGGCCGAAACATATGGGCTGAAACAGAGGGCGAGAAACAGGGGGGCTGAAACAGAGGGCGAGAAACAGAGGGGCTGAAACAGAGGGTCTGATACAGAGGGCGAGAAACAGAGGGGCTGAAACAGTGGTCGAGAAACAGAGGGGCTGAAACAGAGGGGCTGAAACAGAGGGGCCGAAACAGAGAGGCTGAAACAGAGGGCGAGAAACAGAGGGTGAGAAACAGAGGATGAGAAACAGAGGGGCTGAAACAGAGGGCGAGAAACAGAGGGGCTGAAAGAGAGGGGCTGAAACAGCGGGCGAGAAACTGAGGGGCTGAATCAGCGGGGCTGAAACAGGGGGCGAGAGACAGAGGGGCTGAAACAGAGGGCGTGAGACAGAGGGGCTGAAACAGAGGGCGAGAAACAGAGGGGCTGAAACAGTGGGGCTGAAACAGAGGGCGAGAAACTGAGGGGCTGATACAGAGGGCGAGAAACAGAGGGGCTGAAACAGAGGGGCTGAAACAGAGGGTGAGAAACAGAGGGGCTGAAACAGAGGGCGAGAAACAGAGGGGTTGAAACAGAGGGCGAGAAACAGAGGGGCTGAAACAGAGGGGCTGAAACAGAGGGCGAGAAACAGAGGGGCTGATACAGAGGGCGAGAAACAGAGGGGCTGAAACAGAGGGGCTGAAACAGAGGGGCTGAAACAGAGGGTGAGAAACAGAGGGGCTGAAACAGAGGGCGAGAAACAGAGGGGCTGAAACAGAGGGGCTGAAACAGAGGGGCTGAAACAGAGGGGCTGAAACAGAGGGCGAGAAACAGAGGGGCTGAAACAGAGGGGCTGAAACAGAGGGGCTGAAACAGAGGGCGAGAAACAGAGGGGCTGAAACAGAGGTCAAGAAACAGTGGGGCTGAAACAGAGGGGCTGAAACAGAGGGGCTGAAACAGAGGGCGAGAAACAGAGGGGCTGAAACAGAGGGGCTGAAACAGAGGGGCTGAAACAGAGGGCGAGAAACCGAGGGGCTGAAAGCGAGGGGCTGAAACAGGGGGCGAGAAACAGAGGGCGAGAAACAGAGGGGCTGAAACAGAGGGGCTGAAACAGAGGGGCTGAAACAGAGGGCTAGAAACAGAGGGGCTGAAACTGAGGGGCTGAAACAGAGGGGCTGAAACAGAGGGCGAGAAACAGAGGGGCTGAAACAGAGGGTCTGAAACAGAGGGCAAGAAACAGAGGGGCTGAAACAGAGGGCGAGAAACTGTGGGGCTGAAACAGAGGGGCTGAAACAGAGGGGCTGAAACAGAGGGCGAGAAACGGAGGGGCTGAAACAGAGGGGCTGAAACAGAGCGGCTGAAACAGGGGGCGAGAAACAGAGGGGCTGAAACAGAGGGGCTGAAACAGAGGGGCTGAAACAGAGGGGCTGAAACAGAGGGCGAGAAACAGAGGGGCTGAAACAGAGGGGCTGAAACAGAGGGCGAGAAACAGAGGGCTGAAACAGAGGGGCTGAAACAGAGGGGCTGAAACAGAGGGCGAGAAACAGAGGGGCTGAAACAGAGGGCTAGAAACAGAGGGGCTGAAACAGAGGGCGAGAAACCGAAGGGCTGAAACAGAGGGCGAGAATCAGTGGGGCTGAAACAGAGGGGCTGAAACAGAGGGGCTGAAACAGAGGGCGAGAAACAGAGAGCGAGAAACAGAGGGGCTGAAACAGAGGGCTAGAAACAGAGGGGCTGAAACAGAGGGCGAGAAACCGAAGGGCTGAAACAGAGGGCGAGAATCAGTGGGGCTGAAACAGAGGGGCTGAAACAGAGGGGCTGAAACAGTGGGCGAGAAACCAAGGGGCTGAAACAGAGGGGCTGAAACAGGGGGCGAGAAACAGAGGGCGACAAACAGAGGGGCTGAAACAGAGGGGCTGAAACAGAGTGGCTGAAACAGAGGGCTATAAACAGAGGGGCTGAAACAGAGGGGCTGAAACAGAGGGGCTGAAACAGGGGGCGAGAAACAGAGGGGCTGAAACAGAGGGCGAGAAACAGTGGGGCTGAAACAGAGGGGCTGAAACAGAGGGGCTGAAACAGAGGGCGAGAAACCAAGGGGCTGAAACAGATGGGCTGAAACAGGGGGCGAGAAACAGAGGGCGACAAACAGAGGGGCTGAAACAGAGGGTGAGAAACAGAGGGGCTGAAACAGAGGGGCTGAAACAGGGGGCGAGAAACAGAGGGGCTGAAACAGAGGGACTGAAACACAGGGACTGAAACAGAGGGGCTGAAACAAAGGGCGAGAAACAGAGGGGCTGAAACAGAGGGCAAGAAACAGTGGGGCTGAAACAGAGGGGCTGAAACAGAGGGGCTGAAACAGAGGGCGAGAAACAGAGGGCGAGAAACAGAGGGCGAGAAACAGAGGGGATGAAACAGAGGGTGAGAAACAGAGGGGCTGAAACAGAGGGGCTGAAACAGGGGGCGAGAAGCAGAGGGGCTGAAACAGAGGGCCTGGAACAGGGGGCGAGAAACAGAGGGGCTGAAACAGAGGGCGAGAAACAGAGGGGCTGAAACAGAGGGGCTGAAACAGAGGGGCTGAAACACAGGGCGAGAAACAGAGGGCGAGAAACAGAGGGGCTGAAACAGAGGGCGAGAAACAGAGGGGCTGAAACAGAGGGGCTGAAAAAGGGCGCGAGAAACAGAGGGGCTGAATCAGAGGGGCTGAAACAGGTGGCGAGAGACAGAGGGGCTGAAACAGAGGGGCTGAAACAGAGGGGCTGAATCAGAGGGCGAGAAACAGAGGGGCTGAAACAGTGGGGCTGAAACAGAGGGCGAGAAACCGAGGGGCTGAAACAGAGGGCGAGCAACAGAGGGGCTGAAACAGAGGGGCTGAAACAGAGGGCGAGAAAGAGAGGGGCTGAAACAGAGGGCAAGAAACAGAGGGTCTGAAACAGAGGGGCTGAAACAGAGGGCGAGAAACAGAGGGCGAGAAACAGAGGGCGAGAAACAGAGGGGCTGAAACAGAGGGCGAGAAACAGAGGGGCTGAAACAGAGGGCGAGAAACAGAGGGGCTGAAACAGAGGGGCTGAAACAGAGGGGCTGATACAGAGGGCGAGAAACAGAGGGGCTGAAACAGTGGGCGAGAAACACAGGGGCTGAAACAGAGGGGCTGAAACAGAGGGGCCGAAACAGAGGGGCTGAAACAGAGGGCGAGAAACAGAGGGCGAGAAACAGAGGGCGAGATTCAGAGGGGCTGAAACAGAGGGCGAGAAACAGAGGGGCTGAAACAGAGGGCGAGAAACAGAGGGGCTGAAACAGAGGGGCTGAAACAGAGGGGCTGATACAGAGGGCGAGAAACAGAGGGGCTGAAACAGTGGGCGAGAAACAGAGGGGCTGAAACAGAGGGGCTGAAACAGAGGGGCCGAAACAGAGAGGCTGAAACAGAGGGCGAGAAACAGAGGGTGAGAAACAGAGGGCGAGAAACAGAGGGGCTGAAACAGAGGGCGAGAAACAGAGGGGCTGAAACAGAGGGGCTGAAACAGCGGGCGAGAAACTGAGGGGCTGAATCAGCGGGGCTGAAACAGGGGGCGAGAGACAGAGGGGCTGAAACAGAGGGCGAGAGACAGAGGGGCTGAAACAGAGGGCGAGAAACAGAGGGGCTGAAACAGTGGGGCTGAAACAGAGGGCGAGAAACTGAGGGGCTGAAACAGAGGGGCTGACACAGAGGGCGAGAAACCGAGGGGCTGAAACAGAGGGCGAGAAACAGAGGGGCTGAAACAGAGGGGCTGAAACAGAGGGGCTGAAACAGTGGGGCTGAAACAGTGGGGCTGAAACAGAGGGCGAGAAAAAGAGGGGCCGGAACAGAGGGGCTGAAACAGAGGGCGAGAAACAGAGGGGCTGAAACAGTGGGGCTGAAACAGAGGGCGAGAAGCAGAGGGGCTGAAACAGTGGGTGAGAAAAAGAGGGGCTGAAACAGAGGAGCTGAAACAGAGGGGCTGAAACAGAGGGCGAGAAACAGAGGGGCTGAAAAAGAGGGCGAGAAACTGAGGGGCTGAAACAGAGGGCGAGAAACAGAGAGGCCGAAACATATGGGCTGAAACAGAGGGCGAGAAACAGGGGGGCTGAAACAGAGGGCGAGAAACAGAGGGGCTGAAACAGAGGGGCTGATACAGAGGGCGAGAAACAGAGGGGCTGAAACAGTGGTCGAGAAACAGAGGGGCTGAAACAGAGGGGCTGAAACAGAGGGGCCGAAACAGAGAGGCTGAAACAGAGGGCGAGAAACAGAGGGTGAGAAACAGAGGATGAGAAACAGAGGGGCTGAAACAGAGGGCGAGAAACAGAGGGGCTGAAAGAGAGGGGCTGAAACAGCGGGCGAGAAACTGAGGGGCTGAATCAGCGGGGCTGAAACAGGGGGCGAGAGACAGAGGGGCTGAAACAGAGGGCGTGAGACAGAGGGGCTGAAACAGAGGGCGAGAAACAGAGGGGCTGAAACAGTGGGGCTGAAACAGAGGGCGAGAAACTGAGGGGCTGATACAGAGATCGAGAAACAGAGGGGCTGAAACAGAGGGGCTGAAACAGAGGGGCTGAAACAGAGGGTGAGAAACAGAGGGGCTGAAACAGAGGGCGAGAAACAGAGGGGCTGAAACAGAGGGCGAGCAACAGAGGGGCTGAAACAGAGGGGCTGAAACAGAGGGCGAGAAAGAGAGGGGCTGAAACAGAGGGCAAGAAACAGAGGGTCTGAAACAGAGGGGCTGAAACAGAGGGCGAGAAACTGAGGGCGAGAAACAGAGGGCGAGAAACAGAGGGGCTGAAACAGAGGGCGAGAAACAGAGTGGCTGAAACAGAGGGGCTGAAACAGAGGGGCTGATACAGAGGGCGAGAAACAGAGGGGCTGAAACAGTGGGCGAGAAACAGAGGGGCTGAAACAGAGGGGCTGAAACAGAGGGGCCGAAACAGAGGGGCTGAAACAGAGGGCGAGAAACAGAGGGCGAGAAACAGAGGGCGAGATTCAGAGGGGCTGAAACCGAGGGCGAGAAACAGGGGGGCTGAAACAGAGGGCGAGAAACAGAGGGGCTGAAACAGAGGGGCTGAAACAGAGGGGCTGATACAGAGGGCGAGAAACAGAGGGGCTGAAACAGTGGGCGAGAAACAGAGGGGCTGAAACAGACGGGCTGAAACAGAGGGGCCGAAACAGAGAGGCTGAAACAGAGGGCGAGAAACAGAGGGTGAGAAACAGAGGGCGAGAAACAGAGGGGCTGAAACAGAGGGCGAGAAACAGAGGGGCTGAAACAGAGGGGCTGAAACAGCGGGCGAGAAACTGAGGGGCTGAATCAGCGGGGCTGAAACAGGGGGCGAGAGACAGAGGGGCTGAAACAGAGGGCGAGAGACAGAGGGGCTGAAACAGAGGGCGAGAAACAGAGGGGCTGAAACAGTGGGGCTGAAACAGAGGGCGAGAAACTGAGGGGCTGAAACAGAGGGGCTGACACAGAGGGCGAGAAACCGAGGGGCTGAAACAGTGGGCGAGAAACAGAGGGGCTGAAACAGAGGGGCTGAAACAGAGGGGCTGAAACAGTGGGGCTGAAACAGTGGGGCTGAAACAGAGGGCGAGAAAAAGAGCGGCCGGAACAGAGGGGCTGAAACAGAGGGCGAGAAACAGAGGGGCTGAAACAGTGGGGCTGAAACAGAGGGCGAGAAGCAGAGGGGCTGAAACAGTGGGTGAGAAAAAGAGGGGCTGAAACAGAGGAGCTGAAACAGAGGGGCTGAAACAGAGGGCGAGAAACAGAGGGGCTGAAAAAGAGGGCGAGAAACTGAGGGGCCGAAACAGAGGGCGAGAAACAGAGAGGCCGAAACATATGGGCTGAAACAGAGGGCAAGAAACAGGGGGGCTGAAACAGAGGGCGAGAAACAGAGGGGCTGAAACAGAGGGGCTGATACAGAGGGCGAGAAACAGAGGGGCTGAAACAGTGGTCGAGAAACAGAGGGGCTGAAACAGACGGGCTGAAACAGAGGGGCCGAAACAGAGAGGCTGAAACAGAGGGCGAGAAACAGAGGGTGAGAAACAGAGGATGAGAAACAGAGGGGCTGAAACAGAGGGCGAGAAACAGAGGGGCTGAAAGAGAGGGGCTGAAACAGCGGGCGAGAAACTGAGGGGCTGAATCAGCGGGGCTGAAACACGGGGCGAGAGACAGAGGGGCTGAAACAGAGGGCGTGAGACAGAGGGGCTGAAACAGAGGGCGAGAAACAGAGGGGCTGAAACAGTGGGGCTGAAACAGAGGGCGAGAAACTGAGGGGCTGATACAAAGGGCGAGAAACAGCGGGGCTGAAACAGAGGGGCTGAAACAGAGGGGCTGAAACAGAGGGTGAGAAACAGAGGGGCTGAAACAGAGGGCGAGAAACAGAGGGGCTGAAACAGAGGGCGAGAAACAGAGGGGCTGAAACAGAGGGGCTGAAACAGAGGGCGAGAAACAGAGGGGCTGATACAGAGGGCGAGAAACAGAGGGGCTGAAACAGAGGGGCTGAAACAGAGGGGCTGAAACAGAGGGTGAGAAAAAGAGGGGCTGAAACAGAGGGCGAGAAACAGAGGGGCTGAAACAGAGGGGCTGAAACAGAGGGGCTGAAACAGAGGGGCTGAAACAGAGGGCGAGAAACAGAGGGGCTGAAACAGAGGGGCTGAAACAGAGGGGCTGAAACAGAGGGCGAGAAACAGAGGGGCTGAAACAGAGGTCAAGAAACAGTGGGGCTGAAACAGAGGGGCTGAAACAGAGGGGCTGAAACAGAGGGCGAGAAACAGAGGGGCTGAAACAGAGGGGCTGAAACAGAGGGGCTGAAACAGAGGGCGAGAAACCGAGGGGCTGAAAGCGAGGGGCTGAAACAGGGGGCGAGAAACAGAGGGCGAGAAACAGAGGGGCTGAAACAGAGGGGCTGAAACAGAGGGGCTGAAACAGAGGGCTAGAAACAGGGGGGCTGAAACTGAGGGGCTGAAACAGAGGGGCTGAAACAGAGGGCGAGAAACAGAGGGGCTGAAACAGAGGGTCTGAAACAGAGGGCGAGAAACAGAGGGGCTGAAACAGAGGGCGAGAAACTGTGGGGCTGAAACAGAGGGGCTGAAACAGAAGGGCTGAAACAGAGGGCGAGAAACCGAGGGGCTGAAACAGAGGGCGAGAAACAGAGGGGCTGAAACAGAGCGGCTGAAACAGGGGGCGAGAAACAGAGGGGCTGAAACAGAGGGGCTGAAACAGAGGGGCTGAAACAGAGGGGCTGAAACAGAGGGCGAGAAACAGAGGGGCTGAAACAGAGGGGCTGAAACAGAGGGCGAGAAACAGAGGGCTGAAACAGAGGGGCTGAAACAGAGGGGCTGAAACAGAGGGCGAGAAACAGAGGGGCTGAAACAGAGGGCGAGAAACAGAGAGCGAGAAACAGAGGGGCTGAAACAGAGGGCGAGAAACAGAGGGGCTGAAACAGAGGGCGAGAAACCGAAGGGCTGAAACAGAGGGCGAGAAACAGTGGGGCTGAAACAGAGGGGCTGAAACAGAGGGGCTGAAACAGTGGGCGAGAAACCAAGGGGCTGAAACAGAGGGGCTGAAACAGGGGGCGAGAAACAGAGGGCGACAAACAGAGGGGCTGAAACAGAGGGGCTGAAACAGAGTGGCTGAAACAGAGGGCTATAAACAGAGGGGCTGAAACAGAGGGGCTGAAACAGGGGGCGAGAAACAGAGGGGCTGAAACAGAGGGCGAGAAAAAGTGGGGCTGAAACAGAGGGGCTGAAACAGAGGGGCTGAAACAGAGGGCGAGAAACCAAGGGGCTGAAACAGATGGGCTGAAACAGGGGGCGAGAAACAGAGGGGCTGAATCAGAGGGGCTGAAACAGGGGGCGAGAGACAGAGGGGCTGAAACAGAGGGGCTGAAACAGAGGGGCTGAAACAGAGGGCGAGAAACAGAGGGGCTGAAACAGTGGGGCTGAAACAGAGGGCGAGAAACCGAGGGGCTGAAACAGAGGGCGAGCAACAGAGGGGCTGAAACAGAGGGGCTGAAACAGAGGGCGAGAAAGAGAGGGGCTGAAACAGAGGGCATGAAACAGAGGGTCTGAAACAGAGGGGCTGAAACAGAGGGCGAGAAACAGAGGGCGAGAAACAGAGGGCGAGAAACAGAGGGGCTGAAACAGAGGGCGAGAAACAGAGGGGCTGAAACAGAGGGCGAGAAACAGAGGGGCTGAAACAGAGGGGCTGAAACAGAGGGGCTGATACAGAGGGCGAGAAACAGAGGGGCTGAAACAGTGGGCGAGAAACAGAGGGACTGAAACAGAGGGGCTGAAACAGAGGGGCCGAAACAGAGGGGCTGAAACAGAGGGCGAGAAACAGAGGGCGAGAAACAGAGGGCGAGATTCAGAGGGGCTGAAACAGAGGGCGAGAAACAGAGGGGCTGAAACAGAGGGCGAGAAACAGAGGGGCTGAAACAGAGGGGCTGAAACAGAGGGGCTGATACAGAGGGCGAGAAACAGAGGGGCTGAAACAGTGGGCGAGAAACAGAGGGGCTGAAACAGAGGGGCTGAAACAGAGGGGCTGAAACAGAGGGGCTGAAACAGAGGGGCTGAAACAGAGGAAGAGAAACAGAGGGGCTGAAACAGAGGGGCTGAAACAGAGGGGCTGAAACAGAGGGCGAGAAACAGAGGGGCTGAAACAGAGGGCGAGAAACAGAGGGGCTGAAACAGAGGGGCTGAAACAGAAGGGCTGAAACAGAGTGGCTGAAACAGAGGGCGAGAAACAGAGGGGCTGAAACAGAGGGCGAGAAACCGAAGGGCTGAAACAGAGGGGCTGAAACAGAGGGGCTGAAACAGAGGGGCTGAAACAGAGGGCGAGAAACAGAGGGGCTGAAACAGAGGGGCTGAAACACAGGGGCTGAAACAGAGGGGCTGAAACAGGGGGCGAGAAACAGAGGGGCTGAAACAGAGGGGCTGAAACAGAGGGGCTGAAACAGAGGGCGAGAAACAGAAGGGCTGAAACAGTGGGGCTGAAACAGAGGGCGAGAAACCGAGGGGCTGAAACAGAGGGGCTGAAACAGAGGGGCTGAAACAGAGGGCGAGAAACCAAGGGGCTGAAACAGAGGGTGAGAAACAGAGGGGCTGAAACAGAGGGGCTAAAACAGAGGGCGAGAAACCGAGGGGTTGAAACAGAGGGCGAGAAACAGAGGGGCTCAAACAGAGGGGCTGAAACAGGGGGCGAGAAACAGAGGGGCTGAATCAGAGGGGCTGAAACAGGGGGCGAGAAACAGAGGGGCTGAAACAGAGGGCGAGAGACAGAGGGGCTGAAACAGAGGGGCTGAAATAAAGGGGCTGAAACAGAGGGGCTGAAACAGAGGGGCTGATACAGAGGGCGAGAAACAGAGGGGCTGAAACAGTGGGCGAGAAACAGAGGGGCTGAAACAGAGGGGCTGAAACAGAGGGGCCGAAACAGAGGGGCTGAAACAGAGGGCGAGAAACAGAGGGCGAGAAACAGAGGGCGAGATTCAGAGGGGCTGAAACAGAGGGCGAGAAACAGAGGGGCTGAAACAGAGGGCGAGAAACAGAGGGGCTGAAACAGAGGGGCTGAAGCAGAGGGGCTGATACAGAGGGCGAGAAACAGAGGGGCTGAAACAGTGGGCGAGAAACAGAGGGGCTGAAACAGAGGGGCTGAAACAGAGGGGCCGAAACAGAGAGGCTGAAACAGAGGGCGAGAAACAGAGGGTGAGAAACAGAGGGCGAGAAACAGAGGGGCTGAAACAGAGGGCGAGAAACAGAGGGGCTGAAACAGAGGGGCTGAAACAGCGGGCGAGAAACTGAGGGGCTGAATCAGCGGGGCTGAAACAGGGGGCGAGAGACAGAGGGGCTGAAACAGAGGGCGAGAGACAGAGGGGCTGAAACAGAGGGCGAGAAACAGAGGGGCTGAAACAGTGGGGCTGAAACAGAGGGCGAGAAACTGAGGGGCTGAAACAGAGGGGCTGACACAGAGGGCGAGAAACCGAGGGGCTGAAACAGAGGGCGAGAAACAGAGGGGCTGAAACAGAGGGGCTGAAACAGAGGGGCTGAAACAGTGGGGCTGAAACAGTGGGGCTGAAACAGAGGGCGAGAAAAAGAGGGGCCGGAACAGAGGGGCTGGAACAGAGGGCGAGAAACAGAGGGGCTGAAACAGTGGGGCTGAAACAGAGGGCGAGAAGCAGAGGGGCTGAAACAGTGGGTGAGAAAAAGAGGGGCTGAAACAGAGGAGCTGAAACAGAGGGGCTGAAACAGAGGGCGAGAAACAGAGGGGCTGAAAAAGAGGGCGAGAAACTGAGGGGCTGAAACAGAGGGCGAGAAACAGAGAGGCCGAAACATATGGGCTGAAACAGAGGGCGAGAAACAGGGGGGCTGAAACAGAGGGCGAGAAACAGAGGGGCTGAAACAGAGGGTCTGATACAGAGGGCGAGAAACAGAGGGGCTGAAACAGTGGTCGAGAAACAGAGGGGCTGAAACAGAGGGGCTGAAACAGAGGGGCCGAAACAGAGAGGCTGAAACAGAGGGCGAGAAACAGAGGGTGAGAAACAGAGGATGAGAAACAGAGGGGCTGAAACAGAGGGCGAGAAACAGAGGGGCTGAAAGAGAGGGGCTGAAACAGCGGGCGAGAAACTGAGGGGCTGAATCAGCGGGGCTGAAACAGGGGGCGAGAGACAGAGGGGCTGAAACAGAGGGCGTGAGACAGAGGGGCTGAAACAGAGGGCGAGAAACAGAGGGGCTGAAACAGTGGGGCTGAAACAGAGGGCGAGAAACTGAGGGGCTGATACAGAGGGCGAGAAACAGAGGGGCTGAAACAGAGGGGCTGAAACAGAGGGTGAGAAACAGAGGGGCTGAAACAGAGGGCGAGAAACAGAGGGGTTGAAACAGAGGGCGAGAAACAGAGGGGCTGAAACAGAGGGGCTGAAACAGAGGGCGAGAAACAGAGGGGCTGATACAGAGGGCGAGAAACAGAGGGGCTGAAACAGAGGGGCTGAAACAGAGGGGCTGAAACAGAGGGTGAGAAACAGAGGGGCTGAAACAGAGGGCGAGAAACAGAGGGGCTGAAACAGAGGGGCTGAAACAGAGGGGCTGAAACAGAGGGGCTGAAACAGAGGGCGAGAAACAGAGGGGCTGAAACAGAGGGGCTGAAACAGAGGGGCTGAAACAGAGGGCGAGAAACAGAGGGGCTGAAACAGAGGTCAAGAAACAGTGGGGCTGAAACAGAGGGGCTGAAACAGAGGGGCTGAAACAGAGGGCGAGAAACAGAGGGGCTGAAACAGAGGGGCTGAAACAGAGGGGCTGAAACAGAGGGCGAGAAACCGAGGGGCTGAAAGCGAGGGGCTGAAACAGGGGGCGAGAAACAGAGGGCGAGAAACAGAGGGGCTGAAACAGAGGGGCTGAAACAGAGGGGCTGAAACAGAGGGCTAGAAACAGAGGGGCTGAAACTGAGGGGCTGAAACAGAGGGGCTGAAACAGAGGGCGAGAAACAGAGGGGCTGAAACAGAGGGTCTGAAACAGAGGGCAAGAAACAGAGGGGCTGAAACAGAGGGCGAGAAACTGTGGGGCTGAAACAGAGGGGCTGAAACAGAGGGGCTGAAACAGAGGGCGAGAAACGGAGGGGCTGAAACAGAGGGGCTGAAACAGAGCGGCTGAAACAGGGGGCGAGAAACAGAGGGGCTGAAACAGAGGGGCTGAAACAGAGGGGCTGAAACAGAGGGGCTGAAACAGAGGGCGAGAAACAGAGGGGCTGAAACAGAGGGGCTGAAACAGAGGGCGAGAAACAGAGGGCTGAAACAGAGGGGCTGAAACAGAGGGGCTGAAACAGAGGGCGAGAAACAGAGGGGCTGAAACAGAGGGCTAGAAACAGAGGGGCTGAAACAGAGGGCGAGAAACCGAAGGGCTGAAACAGAGGGCGAGAATCAGTGGGGCTGAAACAGAGGGGCTGAAACAGAGGGGCTGAAACAGAGGGCGAGAAACAGAGAGCGAGAAACAGAGGGGCTGAAACAGAGGGCTAGAAACAGAGGGGCTGAAACAGAGGGCGAGAAACCGAAGGGCTGAAACAGAGGGCGAGAATCAGTGGGGCTGAAACAGAGGGGCTGAAACAGAGGGGCTGAAACAGTGGGCGAGAAACCAAGGGGCTGAAACAGAGGGGCTGAAACAGGGGGCGAGAAACAGAGGGCGACAAACAGAGGGGCTGAAACAGAGGGGCTGAAACAGAGTGGCTGAAACAGAGGGCTATAAACAGAGGGGCTGAAACAGAGGGGCTGAAACAGAGGGGCTGAAACAGGGGGCGAGAAACAGAGGGGCTGAAACAGAGGGCGAGAAACAGTGGGGCTGAAACAGAGGGGCTGAAACAGAGGGGCTGAAACAGAGGGCGAGAAACCAAGGGGCTGAAACAGATGGGCTGAAACAGGGGGCGAGAAACAGAGGGCGACAAACAGAGGGGCTGAAACAGAGGGTGAGAAACAGAGGGGCTGAAACAGAGGGGCTGAAACAGGGGGCGAGAAACAGAGGGGCTGAAACAGAGGGACTGAAACACAGGGACTGAAACAGAGGGGCTGAAACAAAGGGCGAGAAACAGAGGGGCTGAAACAGAGGGCAAGAAACAGTGGGGCTGAAACAGAGGGGCTGAAACAGAGGGGCTGAAACAGAGGGCGAGAAACAGAGGGCGAGAAACAGAGGGCGAGAAACAGAGGGGATGAAACAGAGGGTGAGAAACAGAGGGGCTGAAACAGAGGGGCTGAAACAGGGGGCGAGAAGCAGAGGGGCTGAAACAGAGGGCCTGGAACAGGGGGCGAGAAACAGAGGGGCTGAAACAGAGGGCGAGAAACAGAGGGGCTGAAACAGAGGGGCTGAAACAGAGGGGCTGAAACACAGGGCGAGAAACAGAGGGCGAGAAACAGAGGGGCTGAAACAGAGGGCGAGAAACAGAGGGGCTGAAACAGAGGGGCTGAAAAAGGGCGCGAGAAACAGAGGGGCTGAATCAGAGGGGCTGAAACAGGTGGCGAGAGACAGAGGGGCTGAAACAGAGGGGCTGAAACAGAGGGGCTGAATCAGAGGGCGAGAAACAGAGGGGCTGAAACAGTGGGGCTGAAACAGAGGGCGAGAAACCGAGGGGCTGAAACAGAGGGCGAGCAACAGAGGGGCTGAAACAGAGGGGCTGAAACAGAGGGCGAGAAAGAGAGGGGCTGAAACAGAGGGCAAGAAACAGAGGGTCTGAAACAGAGGGGCTGAAACAGAGGGCGAGAAACAGAGGGCGAGAAACAGAGGGCGAGAAACAGAGGGGCTGAAACAGAGGGCGAGAAACAGAGGGGCTGAAACAGAGGGCGAGAAACAGAGGGGCTGAAACAGAGGGGCTGAAACAGAGGGGCTGATACAGAGGGCGAGAAACAGAGGGGCTGAAACAGTGGGGGCGAGAAACACAGGGGCTGAAACAGAGGGGCTGAAACAGAGGGGCCGAAACAGAGGGGCTGAAACAGAGGGCGAGAAACAGAGGGCGAGAAACAGAGGGCGAGATTCAGAGGGGCTGAAACAGAGGGCGAGAAACAGAGGGGCTGAAACAGAGGGCGAGAAACAGAGGGGCTGAAACAGAGGGGCTGAAACAGAGGGGCTGATACAGAGGGCGAGAAACAGAGGGGCTGAAACAGTGGGCGAGAAACAGAGGGGCTGAAACAGAGGGGCTGAAACAGAGGGGCCGAAACAGAGAGGCTGAAACAGAGGGCGAGAAACAGAGGGTGAGAAACAGAGGGCGAGAAACAGAGGGGCTGAAACAGAGGGCGAGAAACAGAGGGGCTGAAACAGAGGGGCTGAAACAGCGGGCGAGAAACTGAGGGGCTGAATCAGCGGGGCTGAAACAGGGGGCGAGAGACAGAGGGGCTGAAACAGAGGGCGAGAGACAGAGGGGCTGAAACAGAGGGCGAGAAACAGAGGGGCTGAAACAGTGGGGCTGAAACAGAGGGCGAGAAACTGAGGGGCTGAAACAGAGGGGCTGACACAGAGGGCGAGAAACCGAGGGGCTGAAACAGAGGGCGAGAAACAGAGGGGCTGAAACAGAGGGGCTGAAACAGAGGGGCTGAAACAGTGGGGCTGAAACAGTGGGGCTGAAACAGAGGGCGAGAAAAAGAGGGGCCGGAACAGAGGGGCTGAAACAGAGGGCGAGAAACAGAGGGGCTGAAACAGTGGGGCTGAAACAGAGGGCGAGAAGCAGAGGGGCTGAAACAGTGGGTGAGAAAAAGAGGGGCTGAAACAGAGGAGCTGAAACAGAGGGGCTGAAACAGAGGGCGAGAAACAGAGGGGCTGAAAAAGAGGGCGAGAAACTGAGGGGCTGAAACAGAGGGCGAGAAACAGAGAGGCCGAAACATATGGGCTGAAACAGAGGGCGAGAAACAGGGGGGCTGAAACAGAGGGCGAGAAACAGAGGGGCTGAAACAGAGGGGCTGATACAGAGGGCGAGAAACAGAGGGGCTGAAACAGTGGTCGAGAAACAGAGGGGCTGAAACAGAGGGGCTGAAACAGAGGGGCCGAAACAGAGAGGCTGAAACAGAGGGCGAGAAACAGAGGGTGAGAAACAGAGGATGAGAAACAGAGGGGCTGAAACAGAGGGCGAGAAACAGAGGGGCTGAAAGAGAGGGGCTGAAACAGCGGGCGAGAAACTGAGGGGCTGAATCAGCGGGGCTGAAACAGGGGGCGAGAGACAGAGGGGCTGAAACAGAGGGCGTGAGACAGAGGGGCTGAAACAGAGGGCGAGAAACAGAGGGGCTGAAACAGTGGGGCTGAAACAGAGGGCGAGAAACTGAGGGGCTGATACAGAGATCGAGAAACAGAGGGGCTGAAACAGAGGGGCTGAAACAGAGGGGCTGAAACAGAGGGTGAGAAACAGAGGGGCTGAAACAGAGGGCGAGAAACAGAGGGGCTGAAACAGAGGGCGAGAAACAGAGGGGCTGAAACAGAGGGGCTGAAACAGAGGGCGAGAAACAGAGGGGCTGAAACAGAGGGCGAGAAACAGAGGGGCTGAAACAGAGGGGCTGAAACAGAGGGGCTGAAACAGAGGGTGAGAAACAGAGGGGCTGAAACAGAGGGCGAGAAACAGAGGGGCTGAAACAGAGGGCGAGAAACAGAGGGGCTGAAACAGAGGGGCTGAAACAGAGGGCGAGAAACAGAGGGGCTGAAACAGAGGGGCTGAAACAGAGGGGCTGAAACAGAGGGCGAGAAACAGAGGGGCTGAAACAGAGGTCAAGAAACAGTGGGGCTGAAACAGAGGGGCTGAAACAGAGGGGCTGAAACAGAGGGCGAGAAACAGAGGGGCTGAAACAGAGGGGCTGAAACAGAGGGGCTGAAACAGAGGGAGAGAAACCGAGGGGCTGAAAGTGAGGGGCTGAAACAGGGGGCGAGAAACAGAGGGCGGGAAACAGAGGGGCTGAAACAGAGGGGCTGAAACAGAGGGGCTGAAACAGAGGGCTAGAAACAGAGGGGCTGAAACTGAGGGGCTGAAACAGAGGGGCTGAAACAGAGGGCGAGAAACAGAGGGGCTGAAACAGAGGGTCTGAAACAGAGGGCGAGAAACAGAGGGGCTGAAACAGAGGGCGAGAAACTGTGGGGCTGAAACAGAGGGGCTGAAACAGAGGGGCTGAAACAGAGGGCGAGAAACCGAGGGGCTGAAACAGAGGGCGAGAAACAGAGGGGCTGAAACAGAGCGGCTGAAACAGGGGGCGAGAAACAGAGGGGCTGAAACAGAGGGGCTGAAACAGAGGGGCTGAAACAGAGGGCGAGAAACAGAGGGGCTGAAACAGAGGGCGAGAAACAGAGGGCTGAAACAGAGGGGCTGAAACAGAGGGGCTGAAACAGAGGGCGAGAAACAGAGGGGCTGAAACAGAGGGCGAGAAACAGAGAGCGAGAAACAGAGGGGCTGAAACAGAGGGCGAGAAACAGAGGGGCTGAAACAGAGGGCGAGAAACCGAAGGGCTGAAACAGAGGGCGAGAAACAGTGGGGCTGAAACAGAGGGGCTGAAACAGAGGGGCTGAAACAGTGGGCGAGAAACCAAGGGGCTGAAACAGAGGGGCTGAAACAGGGGGCGAGAAACAGAGGGCGACAAACAGAGGGGCTGAAACAGAGGGGCTGAAACAGAGTGGCTGAAACAGAGGGCTATAAACAGAGGGGCTGAAACAGAGGGGCTGAAACAGGGGGCGAGAAACAGAGGGGCTGAAACAGAGGGCGAGAAACAGTGGGGCTGAAACAGAGGGGCTGAAACAGAGGGGCTGAAGCAGAGGGCGAGAAACCAAGGGGCTGAAACAGATGGGCTGAAACAGGGGCCGAGAAACAGAGGGCGACAAACAGAGGGGCTGAAACAGAGGGTGAGAAACAGAGGGGCTGAAACAGAGGGGCTGAAACAGGGGGCGAGAAACAGAGGGGCTGAAACAGAGGGACTGAAACACAGGGACTGAAACAGAGGGGCTGAAACAAAGGGCGAGAAACAGAGGGGCTGAAACAGAGGGCAAGAAACAGTGGGGCTGAAACAGAGGGGCTGAAACAGAGGGGCTGAAACAGAGGGCGATAAACCAAGGGGCTGAAACAGATGGGCTGAAACAGGGGGCGAGAAACAGAGGGCGACAAACAGAGGGGCTGAAACAGAGGGGCTGAAACAGATGGGCTGAAACAGAGGGCGAGAAACAGAGGGGCTGAAACAGAGGGGCTGAAACAGAGGGGCTGAAACAGAGGGCGAGAAACAGAGGGGCTGAAACAGAGGTCAAGAAACAGTGGGGCTGAAACAGAGGGGCTGAAACAGAGGGGCTGAAACAGAGGGCGAGAAACAGAGGGGCTGAAACAGAGGGGCTGAAACAGAGGGGCTGAAACAGAGGGCGAGAAACCGAGGGGCTGAAAGCGTGCGGCTGAAACAGGGGGCGAGAAACACAGGGCGAGAAACAGAGGGGCTGAAACAGAGGGGCTGAAACAGAGGGGCTGAAACAGAGGGCTAGAAACAGAGGGGCTGAAACTGAGGGGCTGAAACAGAGGGGCTGAAACAGAGGGCGAGAAACAGAGGGGCTGAAACAGAGGGTCTGAAACAGAGGGCGAGAAACAGAGTGGCTGAAACAGAGGGCGAGAAACTGTGGGGCTGAAACAGAGGGGCGGAAACAGAGGGGCTGAAACAGAGGGCGAGAAACCAAGGGGCTGAAACAGAGGGCGAGAAACAGAGGGGCTGAAACAGAGGGGCTGAAACAGGGGGCGAGAAACAGAGGGGCTGAAACAGAGGGGCTGAAACAGAGGGGCTGAAACAGAGGGGCTGAAACAGAGGGCGAGAAACAGAGGGGCTGAAACAGAGGGCGAGAAACAGAGGGGCTGAAACAGAGGGGCTGAAAAAGGGCGCGAGAAACAGAGGGGCTGAATCAGAGGGGCTGAAACAGGTGGCGAGAGACAGAGGGGCTGAAACAGAGGGGCTGAAACAGAGGGGCTGAATCAGAGGGCGAGAAACAGAGGGGCTGAAACAGTGGGGCTGAAACAGAGGGCGAGAAACCGAGGGGCTGAAACAGAGGGCGAGCAACAGAGGGGCTGAAACAGAGGGGCTGAAACAGAGGGCGAGAAAGAGAGGGGCTGAAACAGAGGGCAAGAAACAGAGGGTCTGAAACAGAGGGGCTGAAACAGAGGGCGAGAAACAGAGGGCGAGAAACAGAGGGCGAGAAACAGAGGGGCTGAAACAGAGGGGCTGAAACAGAGGGGCTGATACAGAGGGCGAGAAACAGAGGGGCTGAAACAGTGGGCGAGAAACAGAGGGGCTGAAACAGAGGGGCTGAAACAGAGGGGCCGAAACAGAGGGGCTGAAACAGAGGGCGAGAAACAGAGGGCGAGAAACAGAGGGCGAGATTCAGAGGGGCTGAAACAGAGGGCGAGAAACAGAGGGGCTGAAACAGAGTGGCTGAAACAGAGGGCTATAAACAGAGGGGCTGAAACAGAGGGGCTGAAACAGAGGGGCTGAAACAGGGGGCGAGAAACAGAGGGGCTGAAACAGAGGGCGAGAAACAGAGGGGCTGAAACAGAGGGGCCGAAACAGAGAGGCTGAAACAGAGGGCGAGAAACAGAGGGTGAGAAACAGAGGGCGAGAAACAGAGGGGCTGAAACAGAGGGCGAGAAACAGAGGGGCTGAAACAGAGGGGCTGAAACAGCGGGCGAGAAACTGAGGGGCTGAATCAGCGGGGCTGAAACAGGGGGCGAGAGACAGAGGGGCTGAAACAGAGGGCGAGAGACAGAGGGGCTGAAACAGAGGGCGAGAAACAGAGGGGCTGAAACAGTGGGGCTGAAACAGAGGGCGAGAAACTGAGGGGCTGAAACAGAGGGGCTGACACAGAGGGCGAGAAACCGAGGGGCTGAAACAGAGGGCGAGAAACAGAGGGGCTGAAACAGAGGGGCTGAAACAGAGGGGCTGAAACAGTGGGGCTGAAACAGTGGGGCTGAAACAGAGGGCGAGAAAAAGAGGGGCCGGAACAGAGGGGCTGAAACAGAGGGCGAGAAACAGAGGGGCTGAAACAGTGGGGCTGAAACAGAGGGCGAGAAGCAGAGGGGCTGAAACAGTGGGTGTGAAAAAGAGGGGCTGAAACAGAGGAGCTGAAACAGAGGGGCTGAAACAGAGGGCGAGAAACAGAGGGGCTGAAAAAGAGGGCGAGAAACTGAGGGGCTGAAACAGAGGGCGAGAAACAGAGAGGCCGAAACATATGGGCTGAAACAGAGGGCGAGAAACAGGGGGGCTGAAACAGAGGGCGAGAAACAGAGGGGCTGAAACAGAGGGGCTGATACAGAGGGCGAGAAACAGAGGGGCTGAAACAGTGGTCGAGAAACAGAGGGGCTGAAACAGAGGGGCTGAAACAGAGGGGCCGAAACAGAGAGGCTGAAACAGAGGGCGAGAAACAGAGGGTGAGAAACAGAGGATGAGAAACAGAGGGGCTGAAACAGAGGGCGAGAAACAGAGGGGCTGAAAGAGAGGGGCTGAAACAGCGGGCGAGAAACTGAGGGGCTGAATCAGCGGGGCTGAAACAGGGGGCGAGAGACAGAGGGGCTGAAACAGAGGGCGTGAGACATAGGGGCTGAAACAGAGGGCGAGAAACAGAGGGGCTGAAACAGTGGGGCTGAAACAGAGGGCGAGAAACTGAGGGGCTGATACAGAGATCGAGAAACAGAGGGGCTGAAACAGAGGGGCTGAAACAGAGGGGCTGAAACAGAGGGTGAGAAACAGAGGGGCTGAAACAGAGGGCGAGAAACAGAGGGGCTGAAACAGAGGGCGAGAAACAGAGGGGCTGAAACAGAGGGGCTGAAACAGAGGGCGAGAAACAGAGGGGCTGAAACAGAGGGCGAGAAACAGAGGGGCTGAAACAGAGGGGCTGAAACAGAGGGGCTGAAACAGAGGGTGAGAAACAGAGGGGCTGAAACAGAGGGCGAGAAACAGAGGGGCTGAAACAGAGGGCGAGAAACAGAGGGGCTGAAACAGAGGGGCTGAAACAGAGGGCGAGAAACAGAGGGGCTGAAACAGAGGGGCTGAAACAGAGGGGCTGAAACAGAGGGCGAGAAACAGAGGGGCTGAAACAGAGGTCAAGAAACAGTGGGGCTGAAACAGAGGGGCTGAAACAGAGGGGCTGAAACAGAGGGCGAGAAACAGAGGGGCTGAAACAGAGGGGCTGAAACAGAGGGGCTGAAACAGAGGGCGAGAAACCGAGGGGCTGAAAGCGAGGGGCTGAAACAGGGGGCGAGAAACAGAGGGCGGGAAACAGAGGGGCTGAAACAGAGGGGCTGAAACAGAGGGGCTGAAACAGAGGGCTAGAAACAGAGGGGCTGAAACTGAGGGGCTGAAACAGAGGGGCTGAAACAGAGGGCGAGAAACAGAGGGGCTGAAACAGAGGGTCTGAAACAGAGGGCGAGAAACAGAGGGGCTGAAACAGAGGGCGAGAAACTGTGGGGCTGAAACAGAGGGGCTGAAACAGAGGGGCTGAAACAGAGGGCGAGAAACCGAGGGGCTGAAACAGAGGGCGAGAAACAGAGGGGCTGAAACAGAGCGGCTGAAACAGGGGGCGAGAAACAGAGGGGCTGAAACAGAGGGGCTGAAACAGAGGGGCTGAAACAGAGGGGCTGAAACAGAGGGCGAGAAACAGAGGGGCTGAAACAGAGGGCGAGAAACAGAGGGCTGAAACAGAGGGGCTGAAACAGAGGGGCTGAAACAGAGGGCGAGAAACAGAGGGGCTGAAACAGAGGGCGAGAAACAGAGAGCGAGAAACAGAGGGGCTGAAACAGAGGGCGAGAAACAGAGGGGCTGAAACAGAGGGCGAGAAACCGAAGGGCTGAAACAGAGGGCGAGAAAGAGTGGGGCTGAAACAGAGGGGCTGAAACAGAGGGGCTGAAACAGTGGGCGAGAAACCAAGGGGCTGAAACAGAGGGGCTGAAACAGGGGGCGAGAAACAGAGGGCGACAAACAGAGGGGCTGAAACAGAGGGGCTGAAACAGAGTGGCTGAAACAGAGGGCTATAAACAGAGGGGCTGAAACAGAGGGGCTGAAACAGAGGGGCTGAAACAGGGGGCGAGAAACAGAGGGGCTGAAACAGAGGGGCTGAAACAGAGTGGCTGAAACAGAGGGCTATAAACAGAGGGGCTGAAACAGAGGGGCTGAAACAGAGGGGCTGAAACAGGGGGCGAGAAACAGAGGGGCTGAAACAGAGGGCGAGAAACAGTGGGGCTGAAACAGAGGGGCTGAAACAGAGGGGCTGAAACAGAGGGCGAGAAACCAAGGGGCTGAAACAGATGGGCTGAAACAGGGGGCGAGAAACAGAGGGCGACAAACAGAGGGGCTGAAACAGAGGGTGAGAAACAGAGGGGCTGAAACAGAGGGGCTGAAACAGGGGGCGAGAAACAGAGGGGCTGAAACAGAGGGACTGAAACACAGGGACTGAAACAGAGGGGCTGAAACAAAGGGCGAGAAACAGAGGGGCTGAAACAAAGGGCAAGAAACAGTGGGGCTGAAACAGAGGGGCTGAAACAGAGGGGCTGAAACAGGGGGCGAGAAACAGAGGGCGACAAACAGAGGGGCTGAAACAGAGGGGCTGAAACAGATGGGCTGAAACAGAGGGCGAGAAACAGAGGGGCTGAAACAGAGGGGCTGAAACAGAGGGGCTGAAACAGAGGGCGAGAAACAGAGGGGCTGAAACAGAGGTCAAGAAACAGTGGGGCTGAAACAGAGGGGCTGAAACAGAGGGGCTGAAACAGAGGGCGAGAAACAGAGGGGCTGAAACAGAGGGGCTGAAACAGAGGGGCTGAAACAGAGGGCGAGAAACCGAGGGGCTGAAAGCGTGCGGCTGAAACAGGGGGCGAGAAACAGAGGGCGAGAAACAGAGGGGCTGAAACAGAGGGGCTGAAACAGAGGGGCTGAAACAGAGGGCTAGAAACAGAGGGGCTGAAACTGAGGGGCTGAAACAGAGGGGCTGAAACAGAGGGCGAGAAACAGAGGGGCTGAAACAGAGGGTCTGAAACAGAGGGCAAGAAACAGAGGGGCTGAAACAGAGGGCGAGAAACTGTGGGGCTGAAACAGAGGGGCTGAAACAGAGGGGCTGAAACAGAGGGCGAGAAACCAAGGGGCTGAAACAGAGGGCGAGAAACAGAGGGGCTGAAACAGAGGGGCTGAAACAGGGGGCGAGAAACAGAGGGGCTGAAACAGAGGGGCTGAAACAGAGGGGCTGAAACAGAGGGGCTGAAACAGAGGGCGAGAAACAGAGGGGCTGAAACAGAGGGGCTGAAACAGAGGGCGAGAAACAGAGGGCTGAAACAGAGGGGCTGAAACAGAGGGGCTGAAACAGAGGGCGAGAAACAGAGGGGCTGAAACAGAGGGCGAGAAACAGAGAGCGAGAAACAGAGGGGCTGAAACAGAGGGCGAGAAACAGAGGGGCTGAAACAGAGGGCGAGAAACCGAAGGGCTGAAACAGAGGGCGAGAAACAGTGGGGCTGAAACAGAGGGGCTGAAACAGAGGGGCTGAAACAGTGGGCGAGAAACCAAGGGGCTGAAACAGAGGGGCTGAAACAGGGGGCGAGAAACAGAGGGCGACAAACAGAGGGGCTGAAACAGAGGGGCTGAAACAGAGTGGCTGAAACAGATGGCTATAAACAGAGGGGCTGAAACAGAGGGGCTGAAACAGAGGGGCTGAAACAGGGGGCGAGAAACAGAGGGGCTGAAACAGAGGGCGAGAAACAGTGGGGCTGAAACAGAGGGGCTGAAACAGAGGGGCTGAAACAGAGGGCGAGAAACAGAGGGCGACAAACAGAGGGGCTGAAACAGAGGGTGAGAAACAGAGGGGCTGAAACAGAGGGGCTGAAACAGGGGGCGAGAAACAGAGGGGCTGAAACAGGGGGCGAGAAACAGAGGGGCTGAAACAGAGGGCGAGAAACAGTGGGGCTGAAACAGAGGGGCTGAAACAGATGGGCTGAAACAGGGGGCGAGAAACAGAGGGCGACAAACAGAGGGGCTGAAACAGAGGGTGAGAAACAGAGGGGCTGAAACAGAGGGGCTGAAACAGGGGGCGAGAAACAGAGGGGCTGAAACAGAGGTACTGAAACACAGGGACTGAAACAGAGGGGCTGAAACAAAGGGCGAGAAACAGAGGGGCTGAAACAGAGTGGCTGAAACAGATGGCTATAAACAGAGGGGCTGAAACAGAGGGGCTGAAACAGAGGGGCTGAAACAGGGGGCGAGAAACAGAGGGGCTGAAACAGAGGGCGAGAAACAGTGGGGCTGAAACAGAGGGGCTGAAACAGAGGGGCTGAAACAGAGGGCGAGAAACAGAGGGCGACAAACAGAGGGGCTGAAACAGAGGGTGAGAAACAGAGGGGCTGAAACAGAGGGGCTGAAACAGGGGGCGAGAAACAGAGGGGCTGAAACAGGGGGCGAGAAACAGAGGGGCTGAAACAGAGGGCGAGAAACAGTGGGGCTGAAACAGAGGGGCTGAAACAGATGGGCTGAAACAGGGGGCGAGAAACAGAGGGCGACAAACAGAGGGGCTGAAACAGAGGGTGAGAAACAGAGGGGCTGAAACAGAGGGGCTGAAACAGGGGGCGAGAAACAGAGGGGCTGAAACAGAGGTACTGAAACACAGGGACTGAAACAGAGGGGCTGAAACAAAGGGCGAGAAACAGAGGGGCTGAAACAGAGGGCAAGAAACAGTGGGGCTGAAACAGAGGGGCTGAAACAGAGGGGCTGAAACAGAGGGCGAGAAACCAAGGGGCTGAAACAGATGGGCTGAAACAGGGGGCGATAAACAGAGGGCGACAAACAGAGGGGCTGAAACAGAGGGGCTGAAACAGATGGGCTGAAACAGAGGGCGAGAAACAGAGGGGCTGAAACAGAGGGGCTGAAACAGAGGGGCTGAAACAGAGGGCGAGAAACAGAGGGGCTGAAACAGAGGGGCTGAAACAGAGGGACTGAAACACAGGGACTGAAACAGAGGGGCTGAAACAGAGGGCGAGAAACAGAGGGCGAGAAACAGAGGGCGAGAAACAGAGGGGCTGAAACAGAGGGTGAGAAACAGAGGGGCTGAAACAGAGGGGCTGAAACAGGGGGCGAGAAACAGAAGGGCTGAAACAGAGGGGCTGGAACAGGGGGCGAGAAACAGAGGGGCTGAAACAGAGGGGGAGAAACAGAGGGGCTGAAACAGAGGGCGAGAAACAGAGGGGCTGAAACAGAGCGGCTGAAACAGGGGGCGAGAAACAGAGGGGCTGAAACAGAGGGGCTGAAACAGAGGGGCTGAAACAGAGGGGCTGAAACAGAGGGCGAGAAACAGAGGGGCTGAAACAGAGGGCGAGAAACAGAGGGCTGAAACAGAGGGGCTGAAACAGAGGGGCTGAAACAGAGGGCGAGAAACAGAGGGGCTGAAACAGAGGGCGAGAAACAGAGAGCGAGAAACAGAGGGGCTGAAACAGAGGGCGAGAAACAGAGGGGCTGAAACAGAGGGCGAGAAACCGAAGGGCTGAAACAGAGGGCGAGAAAGAGTGGGGCTGAAACAGAGGGGCTGAAACAGAGGGGCTGAAACAGTGGGCGAGAAACCAAGGGGCTGAAACAGAGGGGCTGAAACAGGGGGCGAGAAACAGAGGGCGACAAACAGAGGGGCTGAAACAGAGGGGCTGAAACAGAGTGGCTGAAACAGAGGGCTATAAACAGAGGGGCTGAAACAGAGGGGCTGAAACAGAGGGGCTGAAACAGGGGGCGAGAAACAGAGGGGCTGAAACAGAGGGCGAGAAACAGTGGGGCTGAAACAGAGGGGCTGAAACAGAGGGGCTGAAACAGAGGGCGAGAAACCAAGGGGCTGAAACAGATGGGCTGAAACAGGGGGCGAGAAACAGAGGGCGACAAACAGAGGGGCTGAAACAGAGGGTGAGAAACAGAGGGGCTGAAACAGAGGGGCTGAAACAGGGGGCGAGAAACAGAGGGGCTGAAACAGAGGGACTGAAACACAGGGACTGAAACAGAGGGGCTGAAACAAAGGGCGAGAAACAGAGGGGCTGAAACAAAGGGCAAGAAACAGTGGGGCTGAAACAGAGGGGCTGAAACAGAGGGGCTGAAACAGGGGGCGAGAAACAGAGGGCGACAAACAGAGGGGCTGAAACAGAGGGGCTGAAACAGATGGGCTGAAACAGAGGGCGAGAAACA
This sequence comes from Chiloscyllium punctatum, assembly GCF_047496795.1. Taxonomy (NCBI): domain Eukaryota; kingdom Metazoa; phylum Chordata; class Chondrichthyes; order Orectolobiformes; family Hemiscylliidae; genus Chiloscyllium; species Chiloscyllium punctatum. The sequence goes on along the minus strand of NW_027309804.1, from coordinate 1,651,774 downwards.
GAGGGGCTGAAACAGAGGGGCTGAAACAGAGGGGCTGAAACAGAGGGCGAGAAACAGAGGGGCTGAAACAGAGGTCAAGAAACAGTGGGGCTGAAACAGAGGGGCTGAAACAGAGGGGCTGAAACAGAGGGCGAGAAACAGAGGGGCTGAAACAGAGGGGCTGAAACAGAGGGGCTGAAACAGAGGGCGAGAAACCGAGGGGCTGAAAGCGTGCGGCTGAAACAGGGGGCGAGAAACAGAGGGCGAGAAACAGAGGGGCTGAAACAGAGGGGCTGAAACAGAGGGGCTGAAACAGAGGGCTAGAAACAGAGGGGCTGAAACTGAGGGGCTGAAACAGAGGGGCTGAAACAGAGGGCGAGAAACAGAGGGGCTGAAACAGAGGGTCTGAAACAGAGGGCAAGAAACAGAGGGGCTGAAACAGAGGGCGAGAAACTGTGGGGCTGAAACAGAGGGGCTGAAACAGAGGGGCTGAAACAGAGGGCGAGAAACCAAGGGGCTGAAACAGAGGGCGAGAAACAGAGGGGCTGAAACAGAGGGGCTGAAACAGGGGGCGAGAAACAGAGGGGCTGAAACAGAGGGGCTGAAACAGAGGGGCTGAAACAGAGGGGCTGAAACAGAGGGCGAGAAACAGAGGGGCTGAAACAGAGGGGCTGAAACAGAGGGCGAGAAACAGAGGGCTGAAACAGAGGGGCTGAAACAGAGGGGCTGAAACAGAGGGCGAGAAACAGAGGGGCTGAAACAGAGGGCGAGAAACAGAGAGCGAGAAACAGAGGGGCTGAAACAGAGGGCGAGAAACAGAGGGGCTGAAACAGAGGGCGAGAAACCGAAGGGCTGAAACAGAGGGCGAGAAACAGTGGGGCTGAAACAGAGGGGCTGAAACAGAGGGGCTGAAACAGTGGGCGAGAAACCAAGGGGCTGAAACAGAGGGGCTGAAACAGGGGGCGAGAAACAGAGGGCGACAAACAGAGGGGCTGAAACAGAGGGGCTGAAACAGAGTGGCTGAAACAGATGGCTATAAACAGAGGGGCTGAAACAGAGGGGCTGAAACAGAGGGGCTGAAACAGGGGGCGAGAAACAGAGGGGCTGAAACAGAGGGCGAGAAACAGTGGGGCTGAAACAGAGGGGCTGAAACAGAGGGGCTGAAACAGAGGGCGAGAAACAGAGGGCGACAAACAGAGGGGCTGAAACAGAGGGTGAGAAACAGAGGGGCTGAAACAGAGGGGCTGAAACAGGGGGCGAGAAACAGAGGGGCTGAAACAGGGGGCGAGAAACAGAGGGGCTGAAACAGAGGGCGAGAAACAGTGGGGCTGAAACAGAGGGGCTGAAACAGATGGGCTGAAACAGGGGGCGAGAAACAGAGGGCGACAAACAGAGGGGCTGAAACAGAGGGTGAGAAACAGAGGGGCTGAAACAGAGGGGCTGAAACAGGGGGCGAGAAACAGAGGGGCTGAAACAGAGGTACTGAAACACAGGGACTGAAACAGAGGGGCTGAAACAAAGGGCGAGAAACAGAGGGGCTGAAACAGAGTGGCTGAAACAGATGGCTATAAACAGAGGGGCTGAAACAGAGGGGCTGAAACAGAGGGGCTGAAACAGGGGGCGAGAAACAGAGGGGCTGAAACAGAGGGCGAGAAACAGTGGGGCTGAAACAGAGGGGCTGAAACAGAGGGGCTGAAACAGAGGGCGAGAAACAGAGGGCGACAAACAGAGGGGCTGAAACAGAGGGTGAGAAACAGAGGGGCTGAAACAGAGGGGCTGAAACAGGGGGCGAGAAACAGAGGGGCTGAAACAGGGGGCGAGAAACAGAGGGGCTGAAACAGAGGGCGAGAAACAGTGGGGCTGAAACAGAGGGGCTGAAACAGATGGGCTGAAACAGGGGGCGAGAAACAGAGGGCGACAAACAGAGGGGCTGAAACAGAGGGTGAGAAACAGAGGGGCTGAAACAGAGGGGCTGAAACAGGGGGCGAGAAACAGAGGGGCTGAAACAGAGGTACTGAAACACAGGGACTGAAACAGAGGGGCTGAAACAAAGGGCGAGAAACAGAGGGGCTGAAACAGAGGGCAAGAAACAGTGGGGCTGAAACAGAGGGGCTGAAACAGAGGGGCTGAAACAGAGGGCGAGAAACCAAGGGGCTGAAACAGATGGGCTGAAACAGGGGGCGATAAACAGAGGGCGACAAACAGAGGGGCTGAAACAGAGGGGCTGAAACAGATGGGCTGAAACAGAGGGCGAGAAACAGAGGGGCTGAAACAGAGGGGCTGAAACAGAGGGGCTGAAACAGAGGGCGAGAAACAGAGGGGCTGAAACAGAGGGGCTGAAACAGAGGGACTGAAACACAGGGACTGAAACAGAGGGGCTGAAACAGAGGGCGAGAAACAGAGGGCGAGAAACAGAGGGCGAGAAACAGAGGGGCTGAAACAGAGGGTGAGAAACAGAGGGGCTGAAACAGAGGGGCTGAAACAGGGGGCGAGAAACAGAAGGGCTGAAACAGAGGGGCTGGAACAGGGGGCGAGAAACAGAGGGGCTGAAACAGAGGGGGAGAAACAGAGGGGCTGAAACAGAGGGCGAGAAACAGAGGGGCTGAAACAGAGGGGCTGAAACAAGGGGCGAGAAACAGAGGGGCTGAAACAGAGGGGCTGAAACAGAGGGGCTGAAACAGAGGGCGAGAAACAGAGGGGCTGAAACAGAGGGGCTGAAACAGAGGGCGAGAAACAGAGGGCTGAAACAGAGGGGCTGAAACAGAGGGGCTGAAACAGAGGGCGAGAAACAGAGGGGCTGAAACAGAGGGCGAGAAACAGAGAGCGAGAAACAGAGGGGCTGAAACAGAGGGCGAGAAACAGAGGGGCTGAAACAGTGGGCGAGAAACCGAGGGGCTGAAACAGAGGGCGAGAAACAGTGGGGCTGAAACAGAGGGGCTGAAACAGAGGGGCTGAAACAGTGGGCGAGAAACCAAGGGGCTGAAACAGAGTGGCTGAAACAGGGGGCGAGAAACAGAGGGCGACAAACAGAGGGGCTGAAACAGAGGGGCTGAAACAGAGTGGCTGAAACAGAGGGCTATAAACAGAGGGGCTGAAACAGAGGGGCTGAAACAGAGGGGCTGAAACAGGGGGCGAGAAACAGAGGGGCTGAAACAGAGGGCGAGAAACAGAGGGGCTGAAACAGAGGGGCTGAAACAGAGTGACTGAAACACAGGGACTGAAACAGAGGGGCTGAAACAGAGGGCGAGAAACAGAGGGTCTGAAACAGAGGACAAGAAACAGTGGGGCTGAAACAGAGGGGCTGAAACAGAGGGGCTGAAACAGAGGGCGAGAAACCAAGGGGCTGAAACAGATGGGCTGAAACAGGGGGCGAGAAACAGAGGGCGACAAACAGAGGGGCTGAAACAGAGGGGCTGAAACAGATGGGCTGAAACAGAGGGCTAGAAACAGAGGGGCTGAAACAGAGGGGCTGAAACAGAGGGGCTGAAACAGAGGGCGAGAAACAGAGGGGCTGAAACAGAGGGGCTGAAACAGAGGGACTGAAACACAGGGACTGAAACAGAGGGGCTGAAACAGAGGGCGAGAAACAGAGGGCGAGAAACAGAGGGCGAGAAACAGAGGGGATGAAACAGAGGGTGAGAAACAGAGGGGCTGAAACAGAGGGGCTGAAACAGGGGGCGAGAAGCAGAGGGGCTGAAACAGAGGGGCTGAAACAGAGGGCGAGAAACAGAGGGGCTGAAACAGAGGGGCTGAAACAAGGGGCGAGAAACAGAGGGGCTGAAACAGAGGGGCTGAAACAGAGGGGCTGAAACAGAGGGCGAGAAACAGAGGGGCTGAAACAGAGGGGCTGAAACAGAGGGCGAGAAACAGAGGGCTGAAACAGAGGGGCTGAAACAGAGGGGCTGAAACAGAGGGCGAGAAACAGAGGGGCTGAAACAGAGGGCGAGAAACAGAGAGCGAGAAACAGAGGGGCTGAAACAGAGGGCGAGAAACAGAGGGGCTGAAACAGTGGGCGAGAAACCGAGGGGCTGAAACAGAGGGCGAGAAACAGTGGGGCTGAAACAGAGGGGCTGAAACAGAGGGGCTGAAACAGTGGGCGAGAAACCAAGGGGCTGAAACAGAGTGGCTGAAACAGGGGGCGAGAAACAGAGGGCGACAAACAGAGGGGCTGAAACAGAGGGGCTGAAACAGAGTGGCTGAAACAGAGGGCTATAAACAGAGGGGCTGAAACAGAGGGGCTGAAACAGAGGGGCTGAAACAGGGGGCGAGAAACAGAGGGGCTGAAACAGAGGGCGAGAAACAGAGGGGCTGAAACAGAGGGGCTGAAACAGAGTGACTGAAACACAGGGACTGAAACAGAGGGGCTGAAACAGAGGGCGAGAAACAGAGGGTCTGAAACAGAGGACAAGAAACAGTGGGGCTGAAACATAGGGGCTGAAACAGAGGGGCTGAAACAGAGGGCGAGAAACCAAGGGGCTGAAACAGATGGGCTGAAACAGGGGGCGAGAAACAGAGGGCGACAAACAGAGGGGCTGAAACAGAGGGGCTGAAACAGATGGGCTGAAACAGAGGGCTAGAAACAGAGGGGCTGAAACAGAGGGGCTGAAACAGAGGGGCTGAAACAGAGGGCGAGAAACAGAGGGGCTGAAACAGAGGGGCTGAAACAGAGGGACTGAAACACAGGGACTGAAACAGAGGGGCTGAAACAGAGGGCGAGAAACAGAGGGCGAGAAACAGAGGGCGAGAAACAGAGGGGATGAAACAGAGGGTGAGAAACAGAGGGGCTGAAACAGAGGGGCTGAAACAGGGGGCGAGAAGCAGAGTGGCTGAAACAGAGGGGCTGGAACAGGGGGCGAGAAACAGAGGAGCTGAAACAGAGGGCGAGAAACAGAGGGGCTGAAACAGAGGGGCTGAAACAGAGGGGCTGAAACAGAGGGGCTGAAACACAGGGCGAGAAACAGAGGGCGAGAAACAGAGGGGCTGAAACAGAGGGCGAGAAACAGAGGGGCTGAAACAGAGGGGCTGAAAAAGGGCGCGAGAAACAGAGGGGCTGAATCAGAGGGGCTGAAACAGGGGGCGAGAGACAGAGGGGCTGAAACAGAGGGGCTGAAACAGAGGGGCTGAAACAGAGGGCGAGAAACAGAGGGGCTGAAACAGTGGGGCTGAAACAGAGGGCGAGAAACCGAGGGGCTGAAACAGAGGGCGAGCAACAGAGGGGCTGAAACAGAGGGGCTGAAACAGAGGGCGAGAAAGAGAGGGGCTGAAACAGAGGGCAAGAAACAGAGGGTCTGAAACAGAGGGGCTGAAACAGAGGGCGAGAAACAGAGGGCGAGAAACAGAGGGCGAGAAACAGAGGAGCTGAAACAGAGGGCGATAAACAGAGGGGCTGAAACAGAGGGCGAGAAACAGAGGGGCTGAAACAGAGGGGCTGAAACAGAGGGGCTGATACAGAGGGCGAGAAACAGAGGGGCTGAAACAGTGGGCGAGAAACAGAGGGGCTGAAACAGAGGGGCTGAAACAGAGGGGCCGAAACAGAGGGGCTGAAACAGAGGGCGAGAAACAGAGGGCGAGAAACAGAGGGCGAGATTCAGAGGGGCTGAAACAGAGGGCGAGAAACAGAGGGGCTGAAACAGAGGGCGAGAAACAGAGGGGCTGAAACAGAGGGGCTGAAACAGAGGGGCTGATACAGAGGGCGAGAAACAGAGGGGCTGAAACAGTGGGCGAGAAACAGAGGGGCTGAAACAGAGGGGCTGAAACAGAGAGGCCGAAACAGAGAGGCTGAAACAGAGGGCGAGAAACAGAGGGTGAGAAACAGAGGGCGAGAAACAGAGGGGCTGAAACAGAGGGCGAGAAACAGAGGGGCTGAAACAGAGGGGCTGAAACAGCGGGCGAGAAACTGAGGGGCTGAATCAGCGGGGCTGAAACAGGGGGCGAGAGACAGAGGGGCTGAAACAGAGGGCGTGGGACAGAGGGGCTGAAACAGAGGGCGAGAAACAGAGGGGCTGAAACAGTGGGGCTGACACAGAGGGCGAGAAACCGAGGGGCTGAAACAGAGGGCGAGAAACAGAGGGGCTGAAACAGAGGGGCTGAAACAGAGGGGCTGAAACAGTGGGGCTGAAACAGTGGGGCTGAAACAGAGGGCGAGAAAAAGAGGGGCCGGAACAGAGGGGCTGAAACAGAGGGCGAGAAACAGAGGGGCTGAAACAGTGGGGCTGAAACAGAGGGCGAGAAGCAGAGGGGCTGAAACAGTGGGTGAGAAAAAGAGGGGCTGAAACAGAGGAGCTGAAACAGAGGGGCTGAAACAGAGGGCGAGAAACAGAGGGGCTGAAAAAGAGGGCGAGAAACTGAGGGGCTGAAACAGAGGGCGAGAAACAGAGAGGCCGAAAAATATGGGCTGAAACAGAGGGCGAGAAACAGGGGGGCTGAAACAGAGGGCGAGAAACAGAGGGGCTGAAACAGAGGGGCTGAAACAGAGGGCGAGAAACAGAGGGGCTGAAACAGAGGGCGAGAAACAGTGGGGCTGAAACAGAGGGGCTGAAACAGAGGGGCTGAAACAGAGGGCGAGAAACCGAGGGGCTGAAACAGAGGGCGAGAAACAGAGGGGCTGAAACAGAGGGGCTGAAACAGGGGGCGAGAAACAGAGGGGCTGAAACAGAGGGGCTGAACAGAGGGGCTGAAACAGAGGGGCTGAAACAGAGGGCGAGAAACAGAGGGGCTGAAACAGAGGGGCTGAAACAGAGGGCGAGAAACAGAGGGCTGAAACAGAGGGGCTGAAACAGAGGGGCTGAAACAGAGGGCGAGAAACAGAGGGGCTGAAACAGAGGGCGAGAAATAGGGGGCTGAAACAGAGGGGCTGAAACAGAGGGCGAGAAATAGGGGGCTGAAACAGAGGGGCTGAAACAGAGGGGCTGAAACAGAGGGGCTAAAACATAGGGGCTGAAACAGAGGGCTAGAAACAGAGGGGCTGAAACAGAGGGGCTGAAACAGAGGGGCTGAAACAGAGGGCGAGAAAGAGAGGGGCTGAAACAGAGGCCAAGAAACAGAGGGACTGAAACAGAGGGGCTGAAACAGAGGGCGAGAAACAGAGGGCGAGAAACAGAGGGCGAGAAACAGAGGGGCTGAAACAGAGGGCGAGAAACAGAGGGGCTGAAACAGAGGGGCTGAAACAGGGGGCGAGAAACAGAGGGGCTGAAACAGAGGGGCTGGAACAGGGAGCGAGAAACAGAGGGGCTGAAACAGAGGGGCTGAAACAGAGGGGGAGAAACAGGGGGCGAGAAACAGAGGGGCTGAAACAGAGGGGCTGAAACAGAGGGGCTGAAACAGAGGGCGAGAAACAGAGGGGCTGAAACAGAGGGCGAGAAACAGAGGGGCTGAAACAGAGGGGCTGAAACAGAGGGGCTGATACAGAGGGCGAGAAACAGAGGGGCTGAAACAGTGGTCGAGAAACAGAGGGGCTGAAACAGAGGGCCTGAAACAGAGGGGCCGAAACCGAGAGGCTGAAACGGAGGGCGAGAAACAGAGGGTGAGAAACAGAGGGCGAGAAACAGAGGGGCTGAAACAGAGGGCGAGAAACAGAGCGGCTGAAACAGAGGGGCTGAAACAGCGGGCGAGAAACTGAGGGGCTGAATCAGCGGGGCTGAAACAGGGGGCGAGAGACAGAGGGGCTGAAACAGAGGGCGAGAGAATGAGGGGCTGAAACAGAGGGCGAGAAACAGAGGGGCTGAAACAGTGGGGCTGAAACAGAGGGCGAGAAACTGAGGGGCTGAAACAGAGGGGCTGAAACAGAGGGCGAGAAACCGAGGGGCTGAAACAGAGGGCGAGAAACAGAGGGGCTGAAACAGAGGGGCTGAAACAGAGGGGCTGAAACAGTGGGGCTGAAACAGTGGGGCTGAAACAGAGGGCGAGAAAAAGAGGGGCCGGAACAGAGGGGCTGAAACAGAGGGCGAGAAACAGAGGGGCTGAAACAGTGGGGCTGAAACAGAGGGCGAGAAGCAGAGGGGCTGAAACAGTGGGTGAGAAAAAGAGGGGCTGAAACAGAGGAGCTGAAACAGAGGGGCTGAAACAGAGGGCGAGAAACAGAGGGGCTGAAAAAGAGGGCGAGAAACTGAGGGGCTGAAACAGAGGGCGAGAAACAGAGAGGCCGAAACATATGGGCTGAAACAGAGGGCGAGAAACAGGGGGGCTGAAACAGAGGGCGAGAAACAGAGGGGCTGAAACAGAGGGGCTGAAACAGAGGGCGAGAAACAGAGGGGCTGAAACAGAGGGCGAGAAACAGTGGGGCTGAAACAGAGGGGCTGAAACAGAGGGGCTGAAACAGAGGGCGAGAAACCGAGGGGCTGAAACAGAGGGCGAGAAACAGAGGGGCTGAAACAGAGGGGCTGAAACAGGGGGCGAGAAACAGAGGGGCTGAAACAGAGGGGCTGAACAGAGGGGCTGAAACAGAGGGGCTGAAACAGAGGGCGAGAAACAGAGGGGCTGAAACAGAGGGGCTGAAACAGAGGGCGAGAAACAGTGGGCTGAAACAGAGGGGCTGAAACAGAGGGGCTGAAATAGAGGGCGAGAAACAGAGGGGCTGAAACAGAGGGCGAGAAATAGGGGGCTGAAACAGAGGGGCTGAAACAGAGGGTGAGAAATAGGGGGCTGAAACAGAGGGGCTGAAACAGAGGGGCTGAAACAGAGGGGCTAAAACAGAGGGGCTGAAACAGAGGGCTAGAAACAGAGGGGCTGAAACAGAGGGGCTGAAACAGAGGGGCTGAAACAGAGGGCGAGAAAGAGAGGGGCTGAAACAGAGGCCAAGAAACAGAGGGACTGAAACAGAGGGGCTGAAACAGAGGGCGAGAAACAGAGGGCGAGAAACAGAGGGCGAGAAACAGTGGGGCTGAAACAGAGGGCGAGAAACAGAGGGGCTGAAACAGAGGGGCTGAAACAGGGGGCGAGAAACAGAGGGGCTGAAACAGAGGGGCTGGAACAGGGAGCGAGAAACAGAGGGGCTGAAACAGAGGGGCTGAAACAGAGGGGGAGAAACAGGGGGCGAGAAACAGAGGGGCTGAAACAGAGGGGCTGAAACAGAGGGGCTGAAACAGAGGGCGAGAAACAGAGGGGCTGAAACAGAGGGCGAGAAACAGAGGGGCTGAAACAGAGGGGCTGAAACAGAGGGGCTGATACAGAGGGCGAGAAACAGAGGGGCTGAAACAGTGGTCGAGAAACAGAGGGGCTGAAACAGAGGGCCTGAAACAGAGGGGCCGAAACAGAGAGGCTGAAACAGAGGGCGAGAAACAGAGGGTGAGAAACAGAGGGCGAGAAACAGAGGGGCTGAAACAGAGGGCGAGAAACAGAGCGGCTGAAACAGAGGGGCTGAAACAGCGGGCGAGAAACTGAGGGGCTGAATCAGCGGGGCTGAAACAGGGGGCGAGAGACAGAGGGGCTGAAACAGAGGGCGAGAGAATGAGGGGCTGAAACAGAGGGCGAGAAACAGAGGGGCTGAAACAGTGGGGCTGAAACAGAGGGCGAGAAACGGAGGGGCTGAAACAGAGGGCGAGAAACAGAGGAGCTGAAACAGAGGGGCTGAAACAGAGGGGCTGAAACAGTGGGGCTGAAACAGTGGGGCTGAAACTGAGGGCGAGAAAAAGAGGGGCCGGAACAGAGGGGCTGAAACAGAGGGCGAGAAACAGAGGGGCTGAAACAGTGGGGCTGAAACAGAGGGCAAGAAAAAGAGGGGCTGAAACAGAGGGGCTGAAACAGAGGGGCTGAAACAGAGGGCGAGAAACAGAGGGGCTAATACAGAGGGCGAGAAACAGAGGGGCTGAAACAGAGGGGCTGAAACAGAGGGGCTGAAACAGAGGGCGAGAAACAGAGGGGCTGAAACAGAGGGCGAGAAACAGAGGGGCTGAAACAGAGGGCGAGAAACAGAGGGGCTGAAACAGAGGGGCTGAAACAGAGGGGATGAAACAGAGGGGCTGAAACAGAGGGCGAGAAACCGAGGGGCTGAAACAGAGGGCGAGAAACCGAGGGGCTGAACAGAGGGGCTGAAACAGAGGGGCTGAAACAGAGGGGCTGAAACAGAGGGCGAGAATCAGAGGGGCTGAAACAGAGGGGCTGAAACAGGGGGCGAGAAACAGAGGGGCTGAAACAGAGGGGCTGAAACAGAGGGGCTGAAACAGAGGGGCTGAAACAGAGGGCGAGAAACAGAGGGGCTGAAACAGAGGGGCTGAAACAGAGGGCGAGAAACAGAGGGCTGAAACAGAGGGGCTGAAACAGAGGGGCTGAAACAGAGGGCGAGAAACAGAGGGGCTGAAACAGAGGGCGAGAAACAGAGAGCGAGAAACAGAGGGGCTGAAACAGAGGGCGAGAAACAGAGGGGCTGAAACAGAGGGCGAGAAACCGAGGGGCTGAAACAGAGGGCGAGAAACAGTGGGGCTGAAACAGAGGGGCTGAAACATAGGGGCTGAAACAGTGGGCGAGAAACCAAGGGTCTGAAACAGAGGGGCTGAAACAGGGGCCGAGAAACAGAGGGCGACAAACAGAGGGGCTGAAACAGAGGGGCTGAAACAGAGTGGCTGAAACAGAGGGCTATAAACAGAGGGCTTGAAACAGTGGGGCTGAAACAGAGGGGCTGAAACAGAGGGCGAGAAACAGAGGTGCTGAAACAGAGGGCGAGAAACAGAGGGGCTGAAACAGAGGGGCTGAAACAGAGGGACTGAAACACAGGGACTGAAACAGAGGGGCTGAAACAGAGGGCGAGAAACAGAGGGGCTGAAACAGAGGGCCAGGAACAGTGGGGCTGAAACAGAGGGGCTGAAACAGAGGGGCTGAAACAGAGAGCGAGAAACAGAGGGGCTGAAACAGAGGGCGAGAATCAGAGGGGCTGAAACAGAGGGGCTGAAACAGAGGGCTAGAAACAGAGGGGCTGAAACAGAGGGGCTGAAACAGAGGGGCTGAAACAGAGGGCTAGAAACAGAGGGGCTGAAACAGAGGGGCTGAAACAGAGGGGCTGAAACAGAGGGCTAGAAACAGAGGGGCTGAAACAGAGGGGCTGAAACAGAGGGGCTGAAACAGAGGGCGAGAAACAGAGGGGCTGAAACAGAGGGCGAGAAACAGAGGGGCTGAAACAGAGGGGCTGAAACAGAGGGCGAGAAACAGAGGGGCTGAAACAGAGGGGCTGAAACAGAGGGCGAGAAACAGAGGGCGAGAAACAGAGGGGCTGAAACAGAGGGCGAGAAACAGAGCGGCTGAAACAGAGGGGCTGAAACAGCGGGCGAGAAACTGAGGGGCTGAATCAGCGGGGCTGAAACAGGGGGCGAGAGACAGAGGGGCTGAAACAGAGGGCGAGAGAATGAGGGGCTGAAACAGAGGGCGAGAAACAGAGGGGCTGAAACAGTGGGGCTGAAACAGAGGGCGAGAAACGGAGGGGCTGAAACAGAGGGCGAGAAACAGAGGAGCTGAAACAGAGGGGCTGAAACAGAGGGGCTGAAACAGTGGGGCTGAAACAGTGGGGCTGAAACTGAGGGCGAGAAAAAGAGGGGCCGGAACAGAGGGGCTGAAACAGAGGGCGAGAAACAGAGGGGCTGAAACAGTGGGGCTGAAACAGAGGGCAAGAAAAAGAGGGGCTGAAACAGAGGGGCTGAAACAGAGGGGCTGAAACAGAGGGCGAGAAACAGAGGGGCTAATACAGAGGGCGAGAAACAGAGGGGCTGAAACAGAGGGGCTGAAACAGAGGGGCTGAAACAGAGGGCGAGAAACAGAGGGGCTGAAACAGAGGGCGAGAAACAGAGGGGCTGAAACAGAGGGGCTGAAACAGAGGGGATGAAACAGAGGGGCTGAAACAGAGGGCGAGAAACCGAGGGGCTGAAACAGAGGGCGAGAAACCGAGGGGCTGAACAGAGGGGCTGAAACAGAGGGGCTGAAACAGAGGGGCTGAAACAGAGGGCGAGAATCAGAGGGGCTGAAACAGAGGGGCTGAAACAGGGGGCGAGAAACAGAGGGGCTGAAACAGAGGGGCTGAAACAGAGGGGCTGAAACAGAGGGGCTGAAACAGAGGGCGAGAAACAGAGGGGCTGAAACAGAGGGGCTGAAACAGAGGGCGAGAAACAGAGGGCTGAAACAGAGGGGCTGAAACAGAGGGGCTGAAACAGAGGGCGAGAAACAGAGGGGCTGAAACAGAGGGCGAGAAACAGAGAGCGAGAAACAGAGGGGCTGAAACAGAGGGCGAGAAACAGAGGGGCTGAAACAGAGGGCGAGAAACCGAGGGGCTGAAACAGAGGGCGAGAAACAGTGGGGCTGAAACAGAGGGGCTGAAACATAGGGGCTGAAACAGTGGGCGAGAAACCAAGGGTCTGAAACAGAGGGGCTGAAACAGGGGCCGAGAAACAGAGGGCGACAAACAGAGGGGCTGAAACAGAGGGGCTGAAACAGAGTGGCTGAAACAGAGGGCTATAAACAGAGGGCTTGAAACAGTGGGGCTGAAACAGAGGGGCTGAAACAGAGGGGCTGAAACAGAGGGACTGAAACACAGGGACTGAAACAGAGGGGCTGAAACAGAGGGCGAGAAACAGAGGGGCTGAAACAGAGGGCCAGGAACAGTGGGGCTGAAACAGAGGGGCTGAAACAGAGGGGCTGAAACAGAGAGCGAGAAACAGAGGGGCTGAAACAGAGGGCGAGAATCAGAGGGGCTGAAACAGAGGGGCTGAAACAGAGGGCTAGAAACAGAGGGGCTGAAACAGAGGGGCTGAAACAGAGGGGCTGAAACAGAGGGCTAGAAACAGAGGGGCTGAAACAGAGGGGCTGAAACAGAGGGGCTGAAACAGAGGGCTAGAAACAGAGGGGCTGAAACAGAGGGGCTGAAACAGAGGGGCTGAAACAGAGGGCGAGAAACAGAGGGGCTGAAACAGAGGGCGAGAAACAGAGGGGCTGAAACAGAGGGGCTGAAACAGAGGGCGAGAAACAGAGGGGCTGAAACAGAGGGGCTGAAACAGAGGGCGAGAAACAGAGGGCGAGAAACAGAGGGGCTGAAACAGAGGGCGAGAAATAGGGGGCTGAAACAGAGGGGCTGAAACAGAGGGGCTGAAACAGAGGGGCTAAAACAGAGGGGCTGAAACAGAGGGCTAGAAACAGAGGGGCTGAAACAGAGGGGCTGAAACAGAGGGGCTGAAACAGAGGGCGAGAAAGAGAGGGGCTGAAACAGAGGCCAAGAAACAGAGGGGCTGAAACAGAGGGGCTGAAACAGAGGGCGAGAAACAGAGGGCGAGAAACAGAGGGCGAGAAACAGAGGGGCTGAAACAGAGGGCGAGAAACAGAGGGGCTGAAACAGAGGGGCTGAAACAGGGGGCGAGAAACAGAGAGGCTGAAACAGAGGGGCTGGAACAGGGGGCGAGAAACAGAGGGGCTGAAACAGAGGGGCTGAAACAGAGGGGGAGAAACAGGGGGCGAGAAACAGAGGGGCTGAAACAGAGGGGCTGAAACAGAGGGGCTGAAACAGAGGGCGAGAAACAGAGGGGCTGAAACAGAGGGCGAGAAACAGAGGGGCTGAAACAGAGGGGCTGAAACAGAGGGGCTGATACAGAGGGCGAGAAACAGAGGGGCTGAAACAGTGGGCGAGAAACAGAGGGGCTGAAACAGAGGGGCTGAAACAGCGTGCGAAAAACTGCGGGGCTGAATCAGCGGGGCTGAAACAGGGGGCGAGAGACAGAGGGGCTGAAACAGAGGGCGAGAGACAGAGGGGCTGAAACAGTGGGGCTGAAACAGAGGGCGAGAAACTGAGGGGCTGAAACAGAGGGGCTGAAACAGAGGGCGAGAAACCGAGGGTCTGAAACAGAGGGCGAGAAACAGAGGGGCTGAAACAGAGGGCGAGAAACAGAGGGGCTGAAACAGAGGGGCTGAAACAGGGGGCGAGAAACAGAGGGGCTGAAACAGAGGGGCTGGAACAGGGGGCGAGAAACAGAGGGGCTGAAACAGAGGGGCTGAAACAGAGGGGGAGAAACAGGGGGCGAGAAACAGAGGGGCTGAAACAGAGGGGCTGAAACAGAGGGGCTGAAACAGAGGGCGAGAAACAGAGGGGCTGAAACAGAGGGCGAGAAACAGAGGGGCTGAAACAGAGGGGCTGAAACAGAGGGGCTGATACAGAGGGCGAGAAACAGAGGGGCTGAAACAGAGGGCGAGAAACAGAGGGGCTGAAACAGAGGGGCTGAAACAGCGTGCGAAAAACTGCGGGGCTGAATCAGCGGGGCTGAAACAGGGGGCGAGAGACAGAGGGGCTGAAACAGAGGGCGAGAGACAGAGGGGCTGAAACAGTGGGGCTGAAACAGAGGGCGAGAAACTGAGGGGCTGAAACAGAGGGGCTGAAACAGAGGGCGAGAAACCGAGGGTCTGAAACAGAGGGCGAGAAACAGAGGAGCTGAAACAGAGGGGCTGAAACAGAGGGCGAGAAAAAGAGGGGCCGGAACAGAGGGGCTGAAACAGAGGGCGAGAAACAGAGCGGCTGAAACAGAGGGGCTGAAACAGAGGGCGAGAAAAAGAGGGGCCGTAACAGAGGGGCTGAAACAGAGGGCGAGAAACAGAGGGGCTGAAACAGAGGGGCTGAAACAGAGGGGCTGAAGCAGAGGGCGAGAAAAAGAGGGGCTGAAACAGAGGGGCTGAAACAGATAGCGAGAAACAGAGGGGCTGATACAGAGGGCGAGAAACAGAGGGGCTGAAACAGAGGGGCTGAAACAGAGGGGCTGAAACAGAGGGTGAGAAACAGAGGGGCTGAAACAGAGGGCGAGAAACAGAGGGGCTGAAACAGAGGGCGAGAAACAGAGGGGCTGAAACAGAGGGGCTGAAACAGAGGGCGAGAAACAGAGGGGCTGAAACAGAGGGGCTGAAACAGAAGAGCTGAAACAGAGGGGCTGAAACAGAGGGCGAGAAACCGAGGGGCTGAAACAGAGGGCGAGAAACCGAGGGGCTGTTCAGAGGGGCTGAAACAGAGGGGCTGAAACAGAGGGGCTGAAACAGAGGGCGAGAAACAGAGGGGCTGAAACAGAGGGGCTGAAACAGGGGGGCTGAAACAGAGGGCGAGAAACAGAGGGGCTGAAACAGAGGGGCTGAAACAGAGGGGCTGAAACAGAGGGCGAGAAACAGAGGGGCTGAAACAGAGGGCGAGAAACAGAGAGCGAGAAACAGAGGGGCTGAAACAGAGGGCGAGAAACAGAGGGGCTGAAACAGAGGGCGAGAAACCGAGGGGCTGAAACAGAGGGCCAGAAACAGTGGGGCTGAAACAGAGGGGCTGAAACAGAGGGGCTGAAACAGTGAGCGAGAAACCAAGGGGCTGAAACAGAGGGGCTGAAACAGGGGGCGAGAAACAGAGGGCGAGAAACAGAGGGGCTGAAACAGAGGGCGAGAAACAGAGGGGCTGAAACAGAGGGGCTGAAACAGCGGGCGAGAAACTGAGGGGCTGAATCAGCGGGGCTGAAACAGGGGGCGAGAGACAGAGGGGCTCAAACAGAGGGCGTGGGACAGAGGGGCTGAAACAGAGGGCGAGAAACAGAGGGGCTGAAACAGTGGGGCTGACACAGAGGGCGAGAAACCGAGGGGCTGAAACAGAGGGCGAGAAACAGAGGGGCTGAAACAGTGGGGCTGAAACAGAGGGGCTGAAACAGTGGGGCTGAAACAGTGGGGCTGAAACAGAGGGCGAGAAAAAGAGGGGCCGGAACAGAGGGGCTGAAACAGAGGGCGAGAAACAGAGGGGCTGAAACAGTGGGGCTGAAACAGAGGGCGAGAAGCAGAGGGGCTGAAACAGTGGGTGAGAAAAAGAGGGGCTGAAACAGAGGAGCTGAAACAGAGGGGCTGAAACAGAGGGCGAGAAACAGAGGGGCTGAAAAAGAGGGCGAGAAACTGAGGGGCTGAAACAGAGGGCGAGAAACAGAGAGGCCGAAAAATATGGGCTGAAACAGAGGGCGAGAAACAGGGGGGCTGAAACAGAGGACGAGAAACAGAGGGGCTGAAACAGAGGGGCTGAAACAGAGGGCGAGAAACAGAGGGGCTGAAACAGAGGGCGAGAAACAGTGGGGCTGAAACAGAGGGGCTGAAACAGAGGGGCTGAAACAGAGGGCGAGAAACCGAGGGGCTGAAACAGAGGGCGAGAAACAGAGGGGCTGAAACAGAGGGGCTGAAACAGGGGGCGAGAAACAGAGGGGCTGAAACAGAGGGGCTGAACAGAGGGGCTGAAACAGAGGGGCTGAAACAGAGGGCGAGAAACAGAGGGGCTGAAACAGAGGGGCTGAAACAGAGGGCGAGAAACAGAGGGCTGAAACAGAGGGGCTGAAACAGAGGGGCTGAAACAGAGGGCGAGAAACAGAGGGGCTGAAACAGAGGGCGAGAAATAGGGGGCTGAAACAGAGGGGCTGAAACAGAGGGCGAGAAATAGGGGGCTGAAACAGAGGGGCTGAAACAGAGGGGCTGAAACAGAGGGGCTAAAACATAGGGGCTGAAACAGAGGGCTAGAAACAGAGGGGCTGAAACAGAGGGGCTGAAACAGAGGGGCTGAAACAGAGGGCGAGAAAGAGAGGGGCTGAAACAGAGGCCAAGAAACAGAGGGACTGAAACAGAGGGGCTGAAACAGAGGGCGAGAAACAGAGGGCGAGAAACAGAGGGCGAGAAACAGAGGGGCTGAAACAGAGGGCGAGAAACAGAGGGGCTGAAACAGAGGGGCTGAAACAGGGGGCGAGAAACAGAGGGGCTGAAACAGAGGGGCTGGAACAGGGAGCGAGAAACAGAGGGGCTGAAACAGAGGGGCTGAAACAGAGGGGGAGAAACAGGGGGCGAGAAACAGAGGGGCTGAAACAGAGGGGCTGAAACAGAGGGGCTGAAACAGAGGGCGAGAAACAGAGGGGCTGAAACAGAGGGCGAGAAACAGAGGGGCTGAAACAGAGGGGCTGAAACAGAGGGGCTGATACAGAGGGCGAGAAACAGAGGGGCTGAAACAGTGGTCGAGAAACAGAGGGGCTGAAACAGAGGGCCTGAAACAGAGGGGCCGAAACCGAGAGGCTGAAACGGAGGGCGAGAAACAGAGGGTGAGAAACAGAGGGCGAGAAACAGAGGGGCTGAAACAGAGGGCGAGAAACAGAGCGGCTGAAACAGAGGGGCTGAAACAGCGGGCGAGAAACTGAGGGGCTGAATCAGCGGGGCTGAAACAGGGGGCGAGAGACAGAGGGGCTGAAACAGAGGGCGAGAGAATGAGGGGCTGAAACAGAGGGCGAGAAACAGAGGGGCTGAAACAGTGGGGCTGAAACAGAGGGCGAGAAACTGAGGGGCTGAAACAGAGGGGCTGAAACAGAGGGCGAGAAACCGAGGGGCTGAAACAGAGGGCGAGAAACAGAGTGGCTGAAACAGAGGGGCTGAAACAGAGGGGCTGAAACAGTGGGGCTGAAACAGTGGGGCTGAAACAGAGGGCGAGAAAAAGAGGGGCCGGAACAGAGGGGCTGAAACAGAGGGCGAGAAACAGAGGGGCTGAATCAGAGGGGCTGAAACAGAGGGCGAGAAGCAGAGGGGCTGAAACAGTGGGTGAGAAAAAGAGGGGCTGAAACAGAGGAGCTGAAACAGAGGGGCTGAAACAGAGGGCGAGAAACAGAGGGGCTGAAAAAGAGGGTGAGAAACTGAGGGGCTGAAACAGAGGGCGAGAAACAGAGAGGCCGAAACATATGGGCTGAAACAGAGGGCGAGAAACAGGGGGGCTGAAACAGAGGGCGAGAAACAGAGGGGCTGAAACAGAGGGGCTGAAACAGAGGGCGAGAAACAGAGGGGCTGAAACAGAGGGCGAGAAACAGTGGGGCTGAAACAGAGGGGCTGAAACAGAGGGGCTGAAACAGAGGGCGAGAAACCGAGGGGCTGAAACAGAGGGCGAGAAACAGAGGGGCTGAAACAGAGGGGCTGAAACAGGGGGCGAGAAACAGAGGGGCTGAAACAGAGGGGCTGAACAGAGGGGCTGAAACAGAGGGGCTGAAACAGAGGGCGAGAAACAGAGGGGCTGAAACAGGGGGGCTGAAACAGAGGGCGAGAAACAGAGGGCTGAAACAGAGGGGCTGAAACAGAGGGGCTGAAACAGAGGGCGAGAAACAGAGGGGCTGAAACAGAGGGCGAGAAATAGGGGGCTGAAACAGAGGGGCTGAAACAGAGGGCGAGAAATAGGGGGCTGAAACAGAGGGGCTGAAACAGAGGGGCTGAAACAGAGGGGCTAAAACAGAGGGGCTGAAACAGAGGGCGAGAAACAGAGGGGCTGAAACAGAGGGGCTGAAACAGAGGGGCTGAAACAGAGGGCGAGAAAGAGAGGGGCTGAAACAGAGGCCAAGAAACAGAGGGACTGAAACAGAGGGGCTGAAACAGAGGGCGAGAAACAGAGGGCGAGAAACAGAGGGCGAGAAACAGAGGGGCTGAAACAGAGGGCGAGAAACAGAGGGGCTGAAACAGAGGGGCTGAAACAGGGGGCGAGAAACAGAGGGGCTGAAACTGAGGGGCTGGAACAGGGAGCGAGAAACAGAGGGGCTGAAACAGAGGGGCTGAAACAGAGGGCGAGAAACAGAGAGCGAGAAACAGAGGGGCTGAAACAGAGGGCGAGAAACAGAGGGGCTGAAACAGAGGGCGAGAAACAGAGGGGCTGAAACAGAGGGCGAGAAACAGAGGGGCTGAAACAGAGGGGCTGAAACAGAGGGGCTGATACAGAGGGCGAGAAACAGAGGGGCTGAAACAGTGGTCGAGAAACAGAGGGGCTGAAACAGAGGGCCTGAAACAGAGGGGCCGAAACAGAGAGGCTGAAACAGAGGGCGAGAAACAGAGGGTGAGAAACAGAGGGCGAGAAACAGAGGGGCTGAAACAGAGGGCGAGAAACAGAGCGGCTGAAACAGAGGGGCTGAAACAGCGGGCGAGAAACTGAGGGGCTGAATCAGCGGGGCTGAAACAGGGGGCGAGAGACAGAGGGGCTGAAACAGAGGGCGAGAGAATGAGGGGCTGAAACAGAGGGCGAGAAACAGAGGGGCTGAAACAGTGGGGCTGAAACAGAGGGCGAGAAACGGAGGGGCTGAAACAGAGGGCGAGAAACAGAGGAGCTGAAACAGAGGGGCTGAAACAGAGGGGCTGAAACAGTGGGGCTGAAACAGTGGGGCTGAAACAGAGGGCGAGAAAAAGAGGGGCCGGAACAGAGGGGCTGAAACAGAGGGCGAGAAACAGAGGGGCTGAAACAGTGGGGCTGAAACAGAGGGCAAGAAAAAGAGGGGCTGAAACAGAGGGGCTGAAACAGAGGGGCTGAAACAGAGGGCGAGAAACAGAGGGGCTAATACAGAGGGCGAGAAACAGAGGGGCTGAAACAGAGGGGCTGAAACAGAGGGGCTGAAACAGAGGGCGAGAAACAGAGGGGCTGAAACAGAGGGCGAGAAACAGAGGGGCTGAAACAGAGGGCGAGAAACAGAGGGGCTGAAACAGAGGGGCTGAAACAGAGGGGATGAAACAGAGGGGCTGAAACAGAGGGCGAGAAACCGAGGGGCTGAAACAGAGGGCGAGAAACCGAGGGGCTGAACAGAGGGGCTGAAACAGAGGGGCTGAAACAGAGGGGCTGAAACAGAGGGCGAGAATCAGAGGGGCTGAAACAGAGGGGCTGAAACAGGGGGCGAGAAACAGAGGGGCTGAAACAGAGGGGCTGAAACAGAGGGGCTGAAACAGAGGGGCTGAAACAGAGGGCGAGAAACAGAGGGGCTGAAACAGAGGGGCTGAAACAGAGGGCGAGAAACAGAGGGCTGAAACAGAGGGGCTGAAACAGAGGGGCTGAAACAGAGGGCGAGAAACAGAGGGGCTGAAACAGAGGGCGAGAAACAGAGAGCGAGAAACAGAGGGGCTGAAACATAGGGCGAGAAACAGAGGGGCTGAAACAGAGGGCGAGAAACCGAGGGGCTGAAACAGAGGGCGAGAAACAGTGGGGCTGAAACAGAGGGGCTGAAACATAGGGGCTGAAACAGTGGGCGAGAAACCAAGGGTCTGAAACAGAGGGGCTGAAACAGGGGCCGAGAAACAGAGGGCGACAAACAGAGGGGCTGAAACAGAGGGGCTGAAACAGAGTGGCTGAAACAGAGGGCTATAAACAGAGGGCTTGAAACAGTGGGGCTGAAACAGAGGGGCTGAAACAGAGGGCGAGAAACAGAGGTGCTGAAACAGAGGGCGAGAAACAGAGGGGCTGAAACAGAGGGGCTGAAACACAGGGACTGAAACACAGGGACTGAAACAGAGGGGCTGAAACAGAGGGCGAGAAACAGAGGGGCTGAAACAGAGGGCCAGGAACAGTGGGGCTGAAACAGAGGGGCTGAAACAGAGGGGCTGAAACAGAGAGCGAGAAACAGAGGGGCTGAAACAGAGGGCGAGAATCAGAGGGGCTGAAACAGAGGGGCTGAAACAGAGGGCTAGAAACAGAGGGGCTGAAACAGAGGGGCTGAAACAGAGGGGCTGAAACAGAGGGCTAGAAACAGAGGGGCTGAAACAGAGGGGCTGAAACAGAGGGGCTGAAACAGAGGGCTAGAAACAGAGGGGCTGAAACAGAGGGGCTGAAACAGAGGGGCTGAAACAGAGGGCGAGAAACAGAGGGGCTGAAACAGAGGGCGAGAAACAGAGGGGCTGAAACAGAGGGGCTGAAACAGAGGGACTGAAACACAGGGACTGAAACAGAGGGGCTGAAACAGAGGGCGAGAAATAGGGGGCTGAAACAGTGGGGCTGAAAAAGAGGGGCTGAAACAGAGGGGCTAAAACAGAGGGGCTGAAACAGAGGGCTAGAAACAGAGGGGCTGAAACAGAGGGGCTGAAACAGAGGGGCTGAAACAGAGGGCTAGAAACAGAGGGGCTGAAACAGAGGGGCTGAAACAGAGGGGCTGAAACAGAGGGCGAGAAACAGAGGGGCTGAAACAGAGGGCGAGAAACAGAGGGGCTGAAACAGAGGGGCTGAAACAGAGGGCGAGAAACAGAGGGCGAGAAACAGAGGGGCTGAAACAGAGGGCGAGAAATAGGGGGCTGAAACAGAGGGGCTGAAACAGAGGGGCTGAAACAGAGGGGCTAAAACAGAGGGGCTGAAACAGAGGGCTAGAAACAGAGGGGCTGAAACAGAGGGGCTGAAACAGAGGGGCTGAAACAGAGGGGCTGAAACAGAGGGCGAGAAACAGAGGGCGAGAAACAGAGGGCGAGAAACAGAGGGGCTGAAACAGAGGGCGAGAAACAGAGGGGCTGAAACAGAGGGGCTGAAACAGGGGGCGAGAAACAGAGGGGCTGAAACAGAGGGGCTGGAACAGGGGGCGAGAAACAGAGGGGCTGAAACAGAGGGGCTGAAACAGAGGGGGAGAAACAGGGGGCGAGAAACAGAGGGGCTGAAACAGAGGGGCTGAAACAGAGGGGCTGAAACAGAGGGCGAGAAACAGAGGGGCTGAAACAGAGGGCGAGAAACAGAGGGGCTGAAACAGAGGGGCTGAAACAGAGGGGCTGATACAGAGGGCGAGAAACAGAGGGGCTGAAACAGTGGGCGAGAAACAGAGGGGCTGAAACAGAGGGCCTGAAACAGAGGGGCCGAAACAGAGAGGCTGAAACAGAGGGCGAGAAACAGAGGGTGAGAAACAGAGGGCGAGAAACAGAGGGGCTGAAACAGAGGGCGAGAAACAGAGGGGCTGAAACAGAGGGGCTGAAACAGCGTGCGAAAAACTGCGGGGCTGAATCAGCGGGGCTGAAACAGGGGGCGAGAGACAGAGGGGCTGAAACAGAGGGCGAGAGACAGAGGGGCTGAAACAGTGGGGCTGAAACAGAGGGCGAGAAACTGAGGGGCTGAAACAGAGGGGCTGAAACAGAGGGCGAGAAACCGAGGGTCTGAAACAGAGGGCGAGAAACAGAGGAGCTGAAACAGAGGGGCTGAAACAGAGGGCGAGAAAAAGAGGGGCCGGAACAGAGGGGCTGAAACAGAGGGCGAGAAACAGAGCGGCTGAAACAGAGGGGCTGAAACAGAGGGCGAGAAAAAGAGGGGCCGGAACAGAGGGGCTGAAACAGAGGGCGAGAAACAGAGGGGCTGAAACAGAGGGGCTGAAACAGAGGGGCTGAAGCAGAGGGCGAGAAAAAGAGGGGCTGAAACAGAGGGGCTGAAACAGATAGCGAGAAACAGAGGGGCTGATACAGAGGGCGAGAAACAGAGGGGCTGAAACAGAGGGGCTGAAACAGAGGGGCTGAAACAGAGGGTGAGAAACAGAGGGGCTGAAACAGAGGGCGACAAACAGAGGGGCTGAAACAGAGGGCGAGAAACAGAGGGGCTGAAACAGAGGGGCTGAAACAGAGGGCGAGAAACAGAGGGGCTGAAACAGAGGGGCTGAAACAGAAGGGCTGAAACAGAGGGGCTGAAACAGAGGGCGAGAAACCGAGGGGCTGAAACAGAGGGCGAGAAACCGAGGGGCTGAACAGAGGGGCTGAAACAGAGGGGCTGAAACAGAGGGGCTGAAACAGAGGGCGAGAAACAGAGGGGCTGAAACAGAGGGGCTGAAACAGGGGGGCTGAAACAGAGGGCGAGAAACAGAGGGGCTGAAACAGAGGGGCTGAAACAGAGGGGCTGAAACAGAGGGCGAGAAACAGAGGGGCTGAAACAGAGGGCGAGAAACAGAGAGCGAGAAACAGAGGGGCTGAAACAGAGGGCGAGAAACAGAGGGGCTGAAACAGAGGGCGAGAAACCGAGGGGCTGAAACAGAGGGCCAGAAACAGTGGGGCTGAAACAGAGGGGCTGAAACAGAGGGGCTGAAACAGTGAGCGAGAAACCAAGGGGCTGAAACAGAGGGGCTGAAACAGGGGGCGAGAAACAGAGGGCGACAAACAGAGGGGCTGAAACAGAGGGGCTGAAACAGAGTGGCTGAAACAGAGGGCTATAAACAGAGGGGCTGAAACAGTGGGGCTGAAACAGAGGGGCTGAAACAGAGGGCGAGAAACAGAGGGGCTGAAACAGAGGGGCTGAAACAGAGGGACTGAAACACAGGGACTGAAACAGGGGGCTGAAACAGAGGGCGAGAAACAGAGGGGCTGAAACAGAGGGCAAGAAACAGTGGGGCTGAAACAGAGGGGCTGAAACAGAGGGGCTGAAACAGAGGGCGAGAAACAGAGGGGCTGATACAGAGGGCGAGAAACAGAGGGGCTGAAACAGAGGGGCTGAAACAGAGGGCTAGAAACAGAGGGGCTGAAACAGAGGGGCTGAAACAGAGGGGCTGAAACAGAGGGCTAGAAACAGAGGGGCTGAAACAGAGGGCCAGAAACAGTGGGGCTGAAACAGAGGGCGAGAAACCGAGGGGCTGAAACAGAGGGCCAGAAACAGTGGGGCTGAAACAGAGGGGCTGAAACAGAGGGGCTGAAACAGTGAGCGAGAAACCAAGGGGCTGAAACAGAGGGGCTGAAACAGGGGGCGAGAAACAGAGGGCGACAAACAGAGGGGCTGAAACAGAGGGGCTGAAACAGAGTGGCTGAAACAGAGGGCTATAAACAGAGGGGCTGAAACAGTGGGGCTGAAACAGAGGGGCTGAAACAGAGGGCGAGAAACAGAGGGGCTGAAACAGAGGGGCTGAAACAGAGGGACTGAAACACAGGGACTGAAACAGGGGGCTGAAACAGAGGGCGAGAAACAGAGGGGCTGAAACAGAGGGCAAGAAACAGTGGGGCTGAAACAGAGGGGCTGAAACAGAGGGGCTGAAACAGAGGGCGAGAAAGAGAGGGGCTGATACAGAGGGCGAGAAACAGAGGGGCTGAAACAGAGGGGCTGAAACAGAGGGCTAGAAACAGAGGGGCTGAAACAGAGGGGCTGAAACAGAGGGGCTGAAACAGAGGGCTAGAAACAGAGGGGCTGAGACAGAGCGGCTGAAACAGAGGGGCTGAAACAGAAATCGAGAAACAGAGGGGCTGAAACAGAGGGGCTGAAACAGAGGGGCTGAAACAGAGGGTGTGAAACAGTGGGGCTGAAACAGAGGGCGAGAAACCGAGGGGCTGAAACAGAGGGGCTGAAACAGAGGGGCTGAAACAGAGGGCGAGAAACCGAGGGGCTGAAACAGAGGGCGAGAAACAGAGGGGCTGAAACAGAGGGGCTGAAACAGAGGGGCTGATACAGAGGGCGAGAAACAGAGGGGCTGAAACAGTGGTCGAGAAACAGAGGGGCTGAAACAGAGGGGCTGAAACAGAGGGGCCGAAACAGAGAGGCTGAAACAGAGGGCGAGAAACAGAGGGTGAGAAACAGAGGATGAGAAACAGAGGGGCTGAAACAGAGGGCGAGAAACACAGGGGCTGAAAGAGAGGGGCTGAAACAGCGGGCGAGAAACTGAGGGGCTGAATCAGCGTGGCTGAAACAGGGGGCGAGAGACAGAGGGGCTGAAACAGAGGGCGTGAGACAGAGGGGCTGAAACAGAGGGCGAGAAACAGAGGGGCTGAAACAGAGGGGCTGAAACAGAGGGCGAGAAACTGAGGGGCTGATACAGAGGGCGAGAAACAGAGGGGCTGAAACAGAGGGGCTGAAACAGAGGGGCTGAAACAGAGGGTGAGAAACAGAGGGGCTGAAACAGAGGGCGAGAAACAGAGGGGCTGAAACAGAGGGCGAGAAACAGAGGGGCTGAAACAGAGGGGCTGAAACAGAGGGCGAGAAACAGGGGGGCTGATACAGAGGGCGAGAAACAGAGGGGCTGAAACAGAGGGGCTGAAACAGAGGGGCTGAAACAGAGGGTGAGAAACAGAGGGGCTGAAACAGAGGGCGAGAAACAGAGGGGCTGAAACAGAGGGCGAGAAACAGAGGGGCTGAAACAGAGGGGCTGAAACAGAGGGCGAGAAACAGAGGGGCTGAAACAGAGGGGCTGAAACAGAGGGGCTGAAACAGAGGGCGAGAAACAGAGGGGCTGAAACAGAGGTCAAGAAACAGTGGGGCTGAAACAGAGGGGCTGAAACAGAGGGGCTGAAACAGAGGGCGAGAAACAGAGGGGCTGAAACAGAGGGGCTGAAACAGAGGGCAAGAAAGCGAGGGGCTGAAAGCGAGGGGCTGAAACAGGGGGCGAGAAACAGAGGGCGAGAAACAGAGGGGCTGAAACAGAGGGGCTGAAACAGAGGGGCTGAAACAGAGGGCTAGAAACAGAGGGGCTGAAACTGAGGGGCTGAAACAGAGGGGCTGAAACAGAGGGCGAGAAACAGAGGGGCTGAAACAGAGGGTCTGAAACAGAGGGCGAGAAACAGAGGGGCTGAAACAGAGGGCGAGAAACTGTGGGGCTGAAACAGAGGGGCTGAAACAGAGAAGCTGAAACAGAGGGCGAGAAACCGAGGGGCTGAAACAGAGGGCGAGAAACAGAGGGCGAGAAACTGAGGGGCTGAAACAGAGGGCGAGAAACAGAGAGGCTGAAACAGAGGGGCTGAAACAGAGTGGCTGAAACAGAGGGCTATAAACAGAGGGGCTGAAACAGAGGGTCTGAAACAGAGGGGCTGAAACAGGGGGCGAGAAACAGAGGGGCTGAAACAGAGGGCGAGAAACAGTGGGGCTGAAACAGAGGGGCTGAAACAGAGGGGCTGAAACAGAGGGCGAGAAACCAAGGGGCTGAAACAGATGGGCTGAAACAGGGGGCGAGAAACAGAGGGCGACAAACAGAGGGGCTGAAACAGAGGGTGAGAAACAGAGGGGCTGAAACAGAGGGGCTGAAACAGGGGGCGAGAAACAGAGGGGCTGAAACAGAGGGACTGAAACACAGGGACTGAAACAGAGGGGCTGAAACAAAGGGCGAGAAACAGAGGGGCTGAAACAGAGGGCAAGAAGCAGTGGGGCTGAAACAGAGGGGCTGAAACAGAGGGGCTGAAACAGAGGGCGAGAAACCAAGGGGCTGAAACAGATGGGCTGAAACAGGGGGCGAGAAACAGAGGGCGACAAACAGAGGGGCTGAAACAGAGGGGCTGAAACAGATGGGCTGAAACAGAGGGCGAGAAACAGAGGGGCTGAAACAGAGGGGCTGAAACAGAGGGGCTGAAACAGAGGGCGAGAAACAGAGGGGCTGAAACAGAGGTCAAGAAACAGTGGGGCTGAAACAGAGGGGCTGAAACAGAGGGGCTGAAACAGAGGGCGAGAAACAGAGGGGCTGAAACAGAGGGGCTGAAACAGAGGGGCTGAAACAGAGGGCGAGAAACCGAGGGGCTGAAAGCGTGCGGCTGAAACAGGGGGCGAGAAACAGAGGGCGAGAAACAGAGGGGCTGAAACAGAGGGGCTGAAACAGAGGGGCTGAAACAGAGGGCTAGAAACAGAGGGGCTGAAACTGAGGGGCTGAAACAGAGGGGCTGAAACAGAGGGCGAGAAACAGAGGGGCTGAAACAGAGGGTCTGAAACAGAGGGCGAGAAACAGAGGGGCTGAAACAGAGGGCGAGAAACTGTGGGGCTGAAACAGAGGGGCTGAAACAGAGGGGCTGAAACAGAGGGCGAGAAACCGAGGGGCTGAAACAGAGGGCGAGAAACAGAGGGGCTGAAACAGAGGGGCTGAAACAGGGGGCGAGAAACAGAGGGGCTGAAACAGAGGGGCTGAAACAGAGAGGCTGAAACAGAGGGGCTGAAACAGAGGGCGAGAAACAGAGGGGCTGAAACAGAGGGGCTGAAACAGAGGGCGAGAAACAGAGGGCTGAAACAGAGGGGCTGAAACAGAGGGGCTGAAAGAGAGGGCGAGAAACAGAGGGGCTGAAACAGAGGGCGAGAAACAGAGAGCGAGAAACAGAGGGGCTGAAACAGAGGGCGAGAAACAGAGGGGCTGAAACAGAGGGCGAGAAACCGAAGGGCTGAAACAGAGGGCGAGAAACAGTGGGGCTGAAACAGAGGGGCTGAAACAGAGGGGCTGAAACAGTGGGCGAGAAACCAAGGGGCTGAAACAGAGGGGCTGAAACAGGGGGCGAGAAACAGAGGGCGACAAACAGAGGGGCTGAAACAGAGCGGCTGAAACAGAGGGGCTGAAACAGAAAGCGAGAAACAGAGGGGCTGAAACAGAGGGGCTGAAACAGAGGGGCTGAAACAGAGGGTGTGAAACAGTGGGGCTGAAACAGAGGGGCTGAAAAGAAGGCGAGAAGCAGAGGGGCTGAAACAGTGGGTGAGAAAAAGAGGGGCTGAAACAGAGGAGCTGAAACAGAGGGGCTGAAACAGAGGGCGAGAAACAGAGGGCGAGAAACTGAGGGGCTGAAACAGAGGGCGAGAAACAGAGAGGCTGAAACATAGGGGCTGAAACCGAGGGCGAGAAACAGGGAGGCTGAAACAGAGGGCGAGAAACAGAGGGGCTGAAACAGAGGGGCTGAAACAGAGGGCGAGAAACAGAGGGGCTGAAACAGAGGGCGAGAAACAGAGGGGCTGAAACAGAGGGGCTGAAACAGGGGGCGAGAAACAGAGGGGCTGAAACAGAGGGGCTGGAACAGGGGGCGAGAAACAGAGGGGCTGAAACAGAGGGGCTGAAACAGAGGGGGAGAAACAGGGGGCGAGAAACAGAGGGGCTGAAACAGAGGGGCTGAAACAGAGGGGCTGAAACAGAGGGCGAGAAACCGAGGGTCTGAAACAGAGGGCGAGAAACAGAGGGGCTGAAACAGAGGGGCTGAAACAGAGGGGCTGATACAGAGGGCGAGAAACAGAGGGGCTGAAACAGTGGTCGAGAAACAGAGGGGCTGAAACAGAGGGGCTGAAACAGAGGGGCCGAAACAGAGAGGCTGAAACAGAGGGCGAGAAACAGAGGGTGAGAAACAGAGGATGAGAAACAGAGGGGCTGAAACAGAGGGCGAGAAACACAGGGGCTGAAAGAGAGGGGCTGAAACAGCGGGCGAGAAACTGAGGGGCTGAATCAGCGTGGCTGAAACAGGGGGCGAGAGACAGAGGGGCTGAAACAGAGGGCGTGAGACAGAGGGGCTGAAACAGAGGGCGAGAAACAGAGGGGCTGAAACAGAGGGGCTGAAACAAAGGGCGAGAAACTGAGGGGCTGATACAGAGGGCGAGAAACAGAGGGGCTGAAACAGAGGGGCTGAAACAGAGGGGCTGAAACAGAGGGTGAGAAACAGAGGGGCTGAAACAGAGGGCGAGAAACAGAGGGGCTGAAACAGAGGGCGAGAAACAGAGGGGCTGAAAGAGAGGGGCTGAAACAGAGGGCGAGAAACAGGGGGTCTGATACAGAGGGCGAGAAACAGAGGGGCTGAAACAGAGGGGCTGAAACAGAGGGGCTGAAACAGAGGGTGAGAAACAGAGGGGCTGAAACAGAGGGCGAGAAACAGAGGGGCTGAAACAGAGGGCGAGAAACAGAGGGGCTGAAACAGAGGGGCTGAAACAGATGGGCTGAAACAGGGGGCGAGAAACAGAGGGCGACAAACAGAGGGGCTGAAACAGAGGGTGAGAAACAGAGGGGCTGAAACAGAGGGCCTGAAACAGGGGGCGAGAAACAGAGGGGCTGAAACAGAGGGACTGAAACACAGGGACTGAAACAGAGGGGCTGAAACAAAGGGCGAGAAACAGAGGGGCTGAAACAGAGGGTAAGAAGCAGTGGGGTTGAAACAGAGGGGCTGAAACAGAGGGGCTGAAACAGAGGGCGAGAAACCAAGGGGCTGAAACAGAGGGGCTGAAACAGGGGGCGAGAAACAGAGGGCGACAAACAGAGGGGCTGAAACAGAGGGGCTGAAACAGATGGGCTGAAACAGAGGGCGAGAAACAGAGGGGCTGAAACAGAGGGGCTGAAACAGAGGGGCTGAAACAGAGGGCGAGAAACAGAGGGGCTGAAACAGAGGTCAAGAAACAGTGGGGCTGAAACAGAGGGGCTGAAACAGAGGGGCTGAAACAGAGGGCGAGAAACAGAGGGGCTGAAACAGAGGGGCTGAAACAGAGGGGCTGAAACAGAGGGCGAGAAACCGAGGGGCTGAAAGCGTGCGGCTGAAACAGGGGGCGAGAAACAGAGGGCGAGAAACAGAGGGGCTGAAACAGAGGGGCTGAAACAGAGGGGCTGAAACAGAGGGCTAGAAACAGAGGGGCTGAAACTGAGGGGCTGAAACAGAGGGGCTGAAACAGAGGGCGAGAAACAGAGGGGCTGAAACAGAGGGTCTGAAACAGAGGGCGAGAAACAGAGGGGCTGAAACAGAGGGCGAGAAACTGTGGGGCTGAAACAGAGGGGCTGAAACAGAGGGGCTGAAACAGAGGGCGAGAAACCGAGGGGCTGAAACAGAGGGCGAGAAACAGAGGGGCTGAAACAGAGGGGCTGAAACAGGGGGCGAGAAACAGAGGGGCTGAAACAGAGGGGCTGAAACAGAGGGGCTGAAACAGAGGGGCTGAAACAGAGGGCGAGAAACAGAGGGGCTGAAACAGAGGGGCTGAAACAGAGGGCGAGAAACAGAGGGCTGAAACAGAGGGGCTGAAACAGAGGGGCTGAAAGAGAGGGCGAGAAACAGAGGGGCTGAAACAGAGGGCGAGAAACAGAGAGCGAGAAACAGAGGGGCTGAAACAGAGGGCGAGAAACAGAGGGGCTGAAACAGAGGGCGAGAAACCGAAGGGCTGAAACAGAGGGCGAGAAACAGTGGGGCTGAAACAGAGGGGCTGAAACAGAGGGGCTGAAACAGTGGGCGAGAAACCAAGGGGCTGAAACAGAGGGGCTGAAACAGGGGGCGAGAAACAGAGGGCGACAAACAGAGGGGCTGAAACAGAGGGGCTGAAACAGAGTGGCTGAAACAGAGGGCTATAAACAGAGGGGCTGAAACAGAGGGGCTGAAACAGAGGGGCTGAAACAGGGGGCGAGAAACAGAGGGGCTGAAACAGAGGGCGAGAAACAGTGGGGCTGAAACAGAGGGGCTGAAACAGAGGGCGAGAAACCAAGGGGCTGAAACAGATGGGCTGAAACAGGGGGCGAGAAACAGAGGGCGACAAACAGAGGGGCTGAAACAGAGGGTGAGAAACAGAGGGGCTGAAACAGAGGGGCTGAAACAGGGGCGAGAAACAGAGGGGCTGAAACAGAGGGACTGAAACACAGGGACTGAAACAGAGGGGCTGAAACAAAGGGCGAGAAACAGAGGGGCTGAAACAGAGGGCAAGAAACAGTGGGGCTGAAACAGAGGGGCTGAAACAGAGGGGCTGAAACAGAGGGCGAGAAACCAAGGGGCTGAAACAGATGGGCTGAAACAGGGGGCGAGAAACAGAGGGCGACAAACAGAGGGGCTGAAACAGAGAAGCTGAAACAGATGGGCTGAAACAGAGGGCGAGAAACAGAGAGGCTGAAACAGAGGGGCTGAAACAGAGGGGCTGAAACAGAGGGCGAGAAACAGAGGGGCTGAAACAGAGGGGCTGAAACAGAGGGACTGAAACACAGGGACTGAAACAGAGGGGCTGAAACAGAGGGCGAGAAACAGAGGGCGAGAAACAGAGGGCGAGAAACAGAGGGGCTGAAACAGAGGGTGGGAAACAGAAGGGCTGAAACAGAGGGGCTGGAACAGAGGGTGAGAAACAGAGGGGCTGAAACAGAGGGCGAGAAACAGAGGGGCTGAAACAGAGGGCGAGAAACAGAGGGGCTGAAACAGAGGGGCTGAAACAGAGGGCGAGAAACAGAGGGGCTGAAACATAGGGGCTGAAACAGAGGGGCTGAAACAGAGGGCGAGAAACAGAGGGGCTGAAACAGAGGGGCTGAAACAGAGGGGCTGAAACAGAGGGCGAGAAACAGAGGGGCTGAAACAGAGGTCAAGAAACAGTGGGGCTGAAACAGAGGGGCTGAAACAGAGGGGCTGAAACAGAGGGCGAGAAACAGAGGGGCTGAAACAGAGGGGCTGAAACAGAGGGGCTGAAACAGAGGGCTATAAACAGAGGGGCTGAAACAGAGGGGCTGAAACAGAGCGGCTGAAACAGAGGGCGAGAAACAGAGGGGCTGAAACAGAGGGCGAGAAACAGTGGGGCTGAAACAGAGGGGCTGAAACAGAGGGGCTGAAACAGAGGGCGAGAAACCAAGGGGCTGAAACAGATGGGCTGAAACAGGGGGCGAGAAACAGAGGGCGACAAACAGAGGGGCTGAAACAGAGCGGCTGAAACAGAGGGGCTGAAACAGAAAGCGAGAAACAGAGGGGCTGAAACAGAGGGGCTGAAACAGAGGGGCTGAAACAGAGGGTGTGAAACAGTGGGGCTGAAACAGAGGGGCTGAAAAGAAGGCGAGAAGCAGAGGGGCTGAAACAGTGGGTGAGAAAAAGAGGGGCTGAAACAGAGGAGCTGAAACAGAGGGGCTGAAACAGAGGGCGAGAAACAGAGGGCGAGAAACTGAGGGGCTGAAACAGAGGGCGAGAAACAGAGAGGCTGAAACATAGGGGCTGAAACCGAGGGCGAGAAACAGGGAGGCTGAAACAGAGGGCGAGAAACAGAGGGGCTGAAACAGAGGGGCTGAAACAGAGGGCGAGAAACAGAGGGGCTGAAACAGAGGGCGAGAAACAGAGGGGCTGAAACAGAGGGCATGAAACAGGGGGCGAGAAACAGAGAGGCTGAAACAGAGGGGCTGGAACAGGGGGCGAGAAACAGAGGGGCTGAAACAGAGGGGCTGAAACAGAGGGGGAGAAACAGGGGGCGAGAAACAGAGGGGCTGAAACAGAGGGGCTGAAACAGAGGGGCTGAAACAGAGGGCGAGAAACCGAGGGGCTGAAACAGAGGGCGAGAAACAGAGGGGCTGAAACAGAGGGGCTGAAACAGAGGGGCTGATACAGAGGGCGAGAAACAGAGGGGCTGAAACAGTGGTCGAGAAACAGAGGGGCTGAAACAGAGGGGCTGAAACAGAGGGGCCGAAACAGAGAGGCTGAAACAGAAGGCGAGAAACAGAGGGTGAGAAACAGAGGATGAGAAACAGAGGGGCTGAAACAGAGGGCGAGAAACACAGGGGCTGAAAGAGAGGGGCTGAAACAGCGGGCGAGAAACTGAGGGGCTGAATCAGCGTGGCTGAAACAGGGGGCGAGAGACAGAGGGGCTGAAACAGAGGGCGTGAGACAGAGGGGCTGAAACAGAGGGCGAGAAACAGAGGGGCTGAAACAGAGGGGCTGAAACAAAGGGCGAGAAACTGAGGGGCTGATACAGAGGGCGAGAAACAGAGGGGCTGAAACAGAGGGGCTGAAACAGAGGGGCTGAAACAGAGGGTGAGAAACAGAGGGGCTGAAACAGAGGGCGAGAAACAGAGGGGCTGAAACAGAGGGCGAGAAACAGAGGGGCTGAAACAGAGGGGCTGAAACAGAGGGCGAGAAACAGGGGGGCTGATACAGAGGGCGAGAAACAGAGGGGCTGAAACAGAGGGGCTGAAACAGAGGGGCTGAAACAGAGGGTGAGAAACAGAGGGGCTGAAACAGAGGGCGAGAAACAGAGGGGCTGAAACAGAGGGCGAGAAACAGAGGGGCTGAAACAGAGGGGCTGAAACAGAGGGCGAGAAACAGAGGGGCTGAAACAGAGGGGCTGAAACAGAGGGGCTGAAACAGAGGGCGAGAAACAGAGGGGCTGAAACAGATGTCAAGAAACAGTGTGGCTGAAACAGAGGGGCTGAAACAGAGGGGCTGAAACAGAGGGCGAGAAACAGAGGGGCTGAAACAGAGGGGCTGAAACAGAGGGGCTGAAACAGAGGGCAAGAAAGCGAGGGGCTGAAAGCGAGGGGCTGAAACAGGGGGCGAGAAACAGAGGGCGAGAAACAGAGGGGCTGAAACAGAGGGGCTGAAACAGAGGGGCTGAAACAGAGGGCTAGAAACAGAGGGGCTGAAACTGAGGGGCTGAAACAGAGGGGCTGAAACAGAGGGCGAGAAACAGAGGGGCTGAAACAGAGGGCGAGAAACAGTGGGGCTGAAACAGAGGGGCTGAAACAGAGGGCGAGAAACCAAGGGGCTGAAACAGATGGGCTGAAACAGGGGGCGAGAAACAGAGGGCGACAAACAGAGGGGCTGAAACAGAGGGTGAGAAACAGAGGGGCTGAAACAGAGGGGCTGAAACAGGGGGCGAGAAACAGAGGGGCTGAAACAGAGGGACTGAAACACAGGGACTGAAACAGAGGGGCTGAAACAAAGGGCGAGAAACAGAGGGGCTGAAACAGAGGGCAAGAAACAGTGGGGCTGAAACAGAGGGGCTGAAACAGAGGGGCTGAAACAGAGGGCGAGAAACCAAGGGGCTGAAACAGATGGGCTGAAACAGGGGGCGAGAAACAGAGGGCGACAAACAGAGGGGCTGAAACAGAGAAGCTGAAACAGATGGGCTGAAACAGAGGGCGAGAAACAGAGAGGCTGAAACAGAGGGGCTGAAACAGAGGGGCTGAAACAGAGGGCGAGAAACAGAGGGGCTGAAACAGAGGGGCTGAAACAGAGGGACTGAAACACAGGGACTGAAACAGAGGGGCTGAAACAGAGGGCGAGAAACAGAGGGCGAGAAACAGAGGGCGAGAAACAGAGGGGCTGAAACAGAGGGTGGGAAACAGAAGGGCTGAAACAGAGGGGCTGGAACAGAGGGTGAGAAACAGAGGGGCTGAAACAGAGGGCGAGAAACAGAGGGGCTGAAACAGAGGGCGAGAAACAGAGGGGCTGAAACAGAGGGGCTGAAACAGAGGGCGAGAAACAGAGGGGCTGAGACATAGGGGCTGAAACAGAGGGGCTGAAACAGAGGGCGAGAAACAGAGGGGCTGAAACAGAGGGGCTGAAACAGAGGGGCTGAAACAGAGGGCGAGAAACAGAGGGGCTGAAACAGAGGTCAAGAAACAGTGGGGCTGAAACAGAGGGGCTGAAACAGAGGGGCTGAAACAGAGGGCGAGAAACAGAGGGGCTGAAACAGAGGGGCTGAAACAGAGGGGCTGAAACAGAGGGCTATAAACAGAGGGGCTGAAACAGAGGGGCTGAAACAGAGCGGCTGAAACAGAGGGCGAGAAACCGAGGGGCTGAAACAGAGGGCGAGAAACAGTGGGGCTGAAACAGAGGGGCTGAAACAGAGGGGCTGAAACAGAGGGCGAGAAACCAAGGGGCTGAAACAGATGGGCTGAAACAGGGGGCGAGAAACAGAGGGCGACAAACAGAGGGGCTGAAACAGAGCGGCTGAAACAGAGGGGCTGAAACAGAAAGCGAGAAACAGAGGGGCTGAAACAGAGGGGCTGAAACAGAGGGGCTGAAACAGAGGGTGTGAAACAGTGGGGCTGAAACAGAGGGGCTGAAAAGAAGGCGAGAAGCAGAGGGGCTGAAACAGTGGGTGAGAAAAAGAGGGGCTGAAACAGAGGAGCTGAAACAGAGGGGCTGAAACAGAGGGCGAGAAACAGAGGGCGAGAAACTGAGGGGCTGAAACAGAGGGCGAGAAACAGAGAGGCTGAAACATAGGGGCTGAAACCGAGGGCGAGAAACAGGGAGGCTGAAACAGAGGGCGAGAAACAGAGGGGCTGAAACAGAGGGGCTGAAACAGAGGGCGAGAAACAGAGGGGCTGAAACAGAGGGCGAGAAACAGAGGGGCTGAAACAGAGGGCATGAAACAGGGGGCGAGAAACAGAGAGGCTGAAACAGAGGGGCTGGAACAGGGGGCGAGAAACAGAGGGGCTGAAACAGAGGGGCTGAAACAGAGGGGGAGAAACAGGGGGCGAGAAACAGAGGGGCTGAAACAGAGGGGCTGAAACAGAGGGGCTGAAACAGAGGGCGAGAAACCGAGGGGCTGAAACAGAGGGCGAGAAACAGAGGGGCTGAAACAGAGGGGCTGAAACAGAGGGGCTGATACAGAGGGCGAGAAACAGAGGGGCTGAAACAGTGGTCGAGAAACAGAGGGGCTGAAACAGAGGGGCTGAAACAGAGGGGCCGAAACAGAGAGGCTGAAACAGAAGGCGAGAAACAGAGGGTGAGAAACAGAGGATGAGAAACAGAGGGGCTGAAACAGAGGGCGAGAAACACAGGGGCTGAAAGAGAGGGGCTGAAACAGCGGGCGAGAAACTGAGGGGCTGAATCAGCGTGGCTGAAACAGGGGGCGAGAGACAGAGGGGCTGAAACAGAGGGCGTGAGACAGAGGGGCTGAAACAGAGGGCGAGAAACAGAGGGGCTGAAACAGAGGGGCTGAAACAAAGGGCGAGAAACTGAGGGGCTGATACAGAGGGCGAGAAACAGAGGGGCTGAAACAGAGGGGCTGAAACAGAGGGGCTGAAACAGAGGGTGAGAAACAGAGGGGCTGAAACAGAGGGCGAGAAACAGAGGGGCTGAAACAGAGGGCGAGAAACAGAGGGGCTGAAACAGAGGGGCTGAAACAGAGGGCGAGAAACAGGGGGGCTGATACAGAGGGCGAGAAACAGAGGGGCTGAAACAGAGGGGCTGAAACAGAGGGGCTGAAACAGAGGGTGAGAAACAGAGGGGCTGAAACAGAGGGCGAGAAACAGAGGGGCTGAAACAGAGGGCGAGAAACAGAGGGGCTGAAACAGAGGGGCTGAAACAGAGGGCGAGAAACAGAGGGGCTGAAACAGAGGGGCTGAAACAGAGGGGCTGAAACAGAGGGCGAGAAACAGAGGGGCTGAAACAGAGGTCAAGAAACAGTGTGGCTGAAACAGAGGGGCTGAAACAGAGGGGCTGAAACAGAGGGCGAGAAACAGAGGGGCTGAAACAGAGGGGCTGAAACAGAGGGGCTGAAACAGAGGGCAAGAAAGCGAGGGGCTGAAAGCGAGGGGCTGAAACAGGGGGCGAGAAACAGAGGGCGAGAAACAGAGGGGCTGAAACAGAGGGGCTGAAACAGAGGGGCTGAAACAGAGGGCTAGAAACAGAGGGGCTGAAACTGAGGGGCTGAAACAGAGGGGCTGAAACAGAGGGCGAGAAACAGAGGGGCTGAAACAGAGGGTCTGAAACAGAGGGCGAGAAACAGAGGGGCTGAAACAGAGGGCGAGAAACTGTGGGGCTGAAACAGAGGGGCTGAAACAGAGGGGCTGAAACAGAGGGCGAGAAACCGAGGGGCTGAAACAGAGGGCGAGAAACAGAGGGGCTGAAACAGAGCGGCTGAAACAGGGGGCGAGAAACAGAGGGGCTGAAACAGAGGGGCTGAAACAGAGGGGCTGAAACAGAGGGGCTGAAACAGAGGGCGAGAAACAGAGGGGCTGAAACAGAGGGGCTGAAACAGAGGGCGAGAAACAGAGGGCTGAAACAGAGGGGCTGAAACAGAGGGGCTGAAACAGAGGGCGAGAAACAGAGGGGCTGAAACAGAGGGCGAGAAACAGAGAGCGAGAAACAGAGGGGCTGAAACAGAGGGCGAGAAACAGAGGGGCTGAAACAGAGGGCGAGAAACCGAAGGGCTGAAACAGAGGGCGAGAAACAGTGGGGCTGAAACAGAGGGGCTGAAACAGAGGGGCTGAAACAGTGGGCGAGAAACCAAGGGGCTGAAACAGAGGGGCTGAAACAGGGGGCGAGAAACAGAGGGCGAGAAACAGAGGGGCTGAAACAGAGGGGCTGAAACAGAGTGGCTGAAACAGAGGGCTATAAACAGAGGGGCTGAAACAGAGGGTCTGAAACAAAGGGGCTGAAACAGGGGGCGAGAAACAGAGGGGCTGAAACAGAGGGCGAGAAACAGTGGGGCTGAAACAGAGGGGCTGAAACAGAGGGGCTGAAACAGAGGGCGAGAAACCAAGGGGCTGAAACAGATGGGCTGAAACAGGGGGCGAGAAACAGAGGGCGACAAACAGAGGGGCTGAAACAGAGGGTGAGAAACAGAGGGGCTGAAACAGAGGGGCTGAAACAGGGGGCGAGAAACAGAGGGGCTGAAACAGAGGGACTGAAACACAGGGACTGAAACAGAGGGGCTGAAACAAAGGGCGAGAAACAGAGGGGCTGAAACAGAGGGCAAGAAGCAGTGGGGCTGAAACAGAGGGGCTGAAACAGAGGGGCTGAAACAGAGGGCGAGAAACCAAGGGGCTGAAACAGATGGGCTGAAACAGGGGGCGAGAAACAGAGGGGCTGAAACAGAGGGCGAGAAACAGAGGGGCTGAAACAGAGGGGCTGAAACAGAGGGCGAGAAACAGAGGGGCTGAAACAGAGGGGCTGAAACAGAGGGGCTGAAACAGAGGGCGAGAAACAGAGGGGCTGAAACAGAGGTCAAGAAACAGTGGGGCTGAAACAGAGGGGCTGAAACAGAGGGGCTGAAACAGAGGGCGAGAAACAGAGGGGCTGAAACAGAGGGGCTGAAACAGAGGGGCTGAAACAGAGGGCGAGAAACCGAGGGGCTGAAAGCGTGCGGCTGAAACAGGGGGCGAGAAACAGAGGGCGAGAAACAGAGGGGCTGAAACAGAGGGGCTGAAACAGAGGGGCTGAAACAGAGGGCTAGAAACAGAGGGGCTGAAACTGAGGGGCTGAAACAGAGGGGCTGAAACAGAGGGCGAGAAACAGAGGGGCTGAAACAGAGGGTCTGAAACAGAGGGCGAGAAACAGAGGGGCTGAAACAGAGGGCGAGAAACTGTGGGGCTGAAACAGAGGGGCTGAAACAGAGGGGCTGAAACAGAGGGCGAGAAACCGAGGGGCTGAAACAGAGGGCGAGAAACAGAGGGGCTGAAACAGAGGGGCTGAAACAGGGGGCGAGAAACAGAGGGGCTGAAACAGAGGGGCTGAAACAGAGAGGCTGAAACAGAGGGGCTGAAACAGAGGGCGAGAAACAGAGGGGCTGAAACAGAGGGGCTGAAACAGAGGGCGAGAAACAGAGGGCTGAAACAGAGGGGCTGAAACAGAGGGGCTGAAAGAGAGGGCGAGAAACAGAGGGGCTGAAACAGAGGGCGAGAAACAGAGAGCGAGAAACAGAGGGGCTGAAACAGAGGGCGAGAAACAGAGGGGCTGAAACAGAGGGCGAGAAACCGAAGGGCTGAAACAGAGGGCGAGAAACAGTGGGGCTGAAACAGAGGGGCTGAAACAGAGGGGCTGAAACAGTGGGCGAGAAACCAAGGGGCTGAAACAGAGGGGCTGAAACAGGGGGCGAGAAACAGAGGGCGACAAACAGAGGGGCTGAAACAGAGGGGCTGAAACAGAGTGGCTGAAACAGAGGGCTATAAACAGAGGGGCTGAAACAGAGGGGCTGAAACAGAGGGGCTGAAACAGGGGGCGAGAAACAGAGGGGCTGAAACAGAGGGCGAGAAACAGTGGGGCTGAAACAGAGGGGCTGAAACAGAGGGCGAGAAACCAAGGGGCTGAAACAGATGGGCTGAAACAGGGGGCGAGAAACAGAGGGCGACAAACAGAGGGGCTGAAACAGAGGGTGAGAAACAGAGGGGCTGAAACAGAGGGGCTGAAACAGGGGGCGAGAAACAGAGGGGCTGAAACAGAGGGACTGAAACACAGGGACTGAAACAGAGGGGCTGAAACAAAGGGCGAGAAACAGAGGGGCTGAAACAGAGGGCAAGAAACAGTGGGGCTGAAACAGAGGGGCTGAAACAGAGGGGCTGAAACAGAGGGCGAGAAACCAAGGGGCTGAAACAGATGGGCTGAAACAGGGGGCGAGAAACAGAGGGCGACAAACAGAGGAGCTGAAACAGAGAAGCTGAAACAGATGGGCTGAAACAGAGGGCGAGAAACAGAGAGGCTGAAACAGAGCGGCTGAAACAGAGGGGCTGAAACAGAGGGCGAGAAACAGAGGGGCTGAAACAGAGGGGCTGAAACAGAGGGACTGAAACACAGGGACTGAAACAGAGGGGCTGAAACAGAGGGCGAGAAACAGAGGGCGAGAAACAGAGGGCGAGAAACAGAGGGGCTGAAACAGAGGGTGGGAAACAGAGGGGCTGAAACAGAGGGGCTGAAACAGGGGGCGAAAAACAGAAGGGCTGAAACAGAGGGGCTGGAACAGGGGGCGAGAAACAGAGGGGCTGAAACAGAGGGGGAGAAACAGAAGGGCTGAAACAGAGGGCGAGAAACAGAGGGGCTGAAACAGAGGGGCTGAAACAAGGGGCGAGAAACAGAGGGGCTGAAACAGAGGGGCTGAAACAGAGGGGCTGAAACAGAGGGGCTGAAACAGAGGGCGAGAAACAGAGGGGCTGAAACAGAGGGGCTGAAACAGAGGGCGAGAAACAGAGGGCTGAAACAGAGGGGCTGAAACAGAGGGGCTGAAACAGAGGGCGAGAAACAGAGGGGCTGAAACAGAGGGCGAGAAACAGAGAGCGAGAAACAGAGGGGCTGAAACAGAGGGCGAGAAACAGAGGGGCTGAAACAGAGGGCGAGAAACGGAGGGGCTGAAACAGAGGGCGAGAAACAGTGGGGCTGAAACAGAGGGGCTGAAACAGAGGGGCTGAAACAGTGGGCGAGAAACCAAGGGGCTGAAACAGAGGGGCTGAAACAGGGGGCGAGAAACAGAGGGCGACAAACAGAGGGGCTGAAACAGAGGTGCTGAAACAGAGTGGCTGAAACAGAGGGCTATAAACAGAGGGGCTGAAACAGAGGGGCTGAAACAGGGGGCGAGAAACAGAGGGGCTGAAACAGAGGGCGAGAAACAGAGGGGCTGAAACAGAGGGGCTGAAACAGAGTGACTGAAACACAGGGACTGAAACAGAGGGGCTGAAACAGAGGGCGAGAAACAGAGGGGCTGAAACAGAGGGCATGAAACAGTGGGGCTGAAACAGAGGGGCTGAAACAGAGGGGCTGAAACAGAGGGCGAGAAACCAAGGGGCTGAAACAGATGGGCTGAAACAGGGGGCGAGAAACAGAGGGCGACAAACTGAGGGGCTGAAACAGAGGGGCTGAAACAGATGGGCTGAAACAGAGGGCTAGAAACAGAGGGGCTGAAACAGAGGGGCTGAAACAGAGGGGCTGAAACAGAGGGCGAGAAACAGAGTGGCTGAAACAGAGGGGCTGAAACAGAGGGACTGAAACACAGGGACTGAAACAGAGGGGCTGAAACAGAGGGCGAGAAACAGAGGGCGAGAAACAGAGGGCGAAAAACAGAGGGGCTGAAACAGAGGGTGAGAAACAGAGGGGCTGAAACAGAGGGGCTGAAACAGGGGGCGAGAAGCAGAGGGGCTGAAACAGAGGGGCTGGAACAGGGGGCGAGAAACAGAGGGGCTGAAACAGAGGGCGAGAAACAGAGGGGCTGAAACAGAGGGGCTGAAACAGAGGGGCTGAAACACAGGGCGAGAAACAGAGGGCGAGAAACAGAGGGGCTGAAACAGAGGGCGAGAAACAGAGGGGCTGAAACAGAGGGGCTGAAAAAGGGCGCGAGAAACAGAGGGGCTGAATCAGAGGGGCTGAAACAGGGGGCGAGAGACAGAGGGGCTGAAACAGAGGGGCTCAAACAGAGGGGCTGAAACAGAGGGCGAGAAACAGAGGGGCTGAAACAGTGGGGCTGAAACAGAGGGCGAGAAACCGAGGGGCTGAAACAGAGGGCGAGCAACAGAGGGGCTGAAACAGAGGGGCTGAAACAGAGGGCGAGAAACAGAGGGGCTGAAACAGAGGGCAAGAAACAGAGGGGCTGAAACAGAGGGGCTGAAACAGAGGGGCTGAAACAGAGGGCGAGCAACCAAGGGGCTGAAACAGAGGGGCTGAAACAGGGTGGGAGAAACAGAGGGCGAGAAACAGAGGGGCTGAAACAGAGGGGCTGAAACAGAGGGCGTGAAACCGAGGGGCTGAAACAGAGGGCGAGCAACAGAGGGGCTGAAACAGAGGGGCTGAAACAGAGGGCGAGAAACAGAGGGGCTGAAACAGAGGGCAAGAAACAGAGGGGCTGAAACAGAGGGGCAGAAACAGAGGGGCTGAAACAGAGGGCGAGCAACCAAGGGGCTGAAACAGAGGGGCTGAAACAGGGGGGGAGAAACAGAGGGCGAGAAACAGAGGGGCTGAAACAGAGGGGCTGAAACAGAGGGGCTGAAACGAGGGGCTGAAACAGAGGGCAAGAAACAGAGGGGCTGAAACAGAGGGGCTGAAAGAGAGGGGCTGAAACAGAGGGCGAGAAACAGAGGGGCTGAAACAGAGGGCGAGAAACAGAGGGGCTGAAACAGAGGGGCTGAAACAGAGGGCGAGAAACAGATGGCGAGAAACAGAGTGCGAGAAACAGAGGGGCTGAAACATAGGGCGAGAAACAGAGGGGCTGAAACAGAGGGGCTGAAACAGGGGGCGAGAAACAGAGGGGCTGAAACAGAGGGGATGGAACAGGGGGCGAGAAACAGAGGGGCTGAAACAGAGGGGCTGAAACAGGGGGCGAGAAACAGGGGGCGAGAAACAGAGGGGCTGAAACAGAGGGGCTGAAACAGAGGGGCTGAAACAGAGGGCGAGAAACAGAGGGGCTGAAACAGAGGGCGAGAAACAGAGGGGCTGAAACAAAGGGGCTGAAACAGAGGGGCTGAAACAGAGGGCGAGAAACAGAGGGGCTGGAGCAGAGGGCGAGAAACAGAGGGAATGAAACAGAGGGGCTGAAACAGAGGGGCTGAAACAGAGGGCGAGAAACAGAGGGTGAGAAACAGAGGGCGAGAAACAGAGTGTTTGAAACAGAGGGCGAGAAACAGAGGGGCTGAAACAGAGGGGCTGAAACAGGGGGCGAGAAACAGAGGGGCTGAATCAGCGGGGCTGAAACATGGGGCGAGAGACAGAGTGGCTGAAACAGGGGGCGAGAGACAGAGGGGCTGAAACAGAGGGCGAGAAACAGAGGGGCTGAAACAGTGGGGCTGAGACAGAGGGCGAGAAACCGAGGGGCTGAAACAGAGGGGTGAAACAGGGGGCGAGAAACCGAGGGGCTGAAACAGAGGGTGAGAAACAGAGGGGCTGAAACAGAGGGGCTGAAACAGTGGGGCTGAAACAGTGGGGCTGAAACAGAGGGCGAGAAAAAGAGGGGCTGAAACAGAGGGGCTGAAACAGAGGGCGAGAAACTGAGGGGCTGAAACAGTGGGGCTGAAACAGAGAGCGAGAAAAAGAGGGGCTGAAACAGAAGGGGCTGAAAGAGAGGTTCTGAAACAGAGGGGCTGAAAGAGAGGGCGAGAAACAGAGGGGCTGAAACAGAGGGGCTGAAACAGAGGGGCTGAAACAGAGGGCGAGAGACAGAGGGCGAGAAACAGCGGGGCTGAAACAGAGGGGCTGAAACAGAGGGCGAGAAGCAGAGGGGCTGAAACAGTGGGTGAGAAAAAGAGGGGCTGACACAGAGGAGCTGAAACAGAGGGGCTGAAACAGAGGGCGAGAAACCGAGGGGCTGAAACAGAGGGCGGGCAACAGAGGGGCTGAAACAGAGGGGCTGAAACAGAGGGCGAGAAACAGAGGGGCTGAAACAGAGGGGCTGAAACAGAGTGGCTGAAACAGAGGGCTATAAACAGAGGGGCTGAAACAGAGGGGCTGAAACAGAGGGGCTGAAACAGGGGGCGAGAAACAGAGGGGCTGAAACAGAGGGCGAGAAACAGAGGGGCTGAAACAGAGGGGCTGAAACAGAGGGACTGAAACACAGGGACTGAAACAGAGGGGCTGAAACAGAGGGCGAGAAACAGAGGGGCTGAAACAGAGGGCAAGAAACAGTGGGGCTGAAACAGAGGGGCTGAAACAGAGGGGCTGAAACAGAGGGCGAGAAACCAAGGGGCTGAAACAGATGGGCTGAAACAGGGGGCGAGAAACAGAGGGCGACAAACAGAGGGGCTGAAACAGAGGGGCTGAAACAGATGGGCTGAAACAGAGGGCTAGAAACAGAGGGGCTGAAACAGAGGGGCTGAAACAGAGGGGCTGAAACAGAGGGCGAGAAACAGAGGGGCTGAAACAGAGGGGCTGAAACAGAGGGACTGAAACACAGGGACTGAAACAGAGGGGCTGAAACAGAGGGCGAGAAACAGAGGGCGAGAAACAGAGGGCGAGAAACAGAGGGGCTGAAAGAGAGGGTGAGAAACAGAGGGGCTGAAACAGAGGGGCTGGAACAGGGGGCGAGAAGCAGAGGGGCTGAAACAGAGGGGATGGAACAGGGGTCGAGAAACAGAGGGGCTGAAACAGAGGGCGAGAAACAGAGGGGCTGAAACAGAGGGGCTGAAACACAGGGCGAGAAACAGAGGGCGAGAAACAGAGGGCGAGAAACAGAGGGGCTGAAACAGAGGGCGAGAAACAGAGGGGCTGAAACAGAGGGGCTGAAAAAGGGCGCGAGAAACAGAGGGGCAGAATCAGAGGGGCGGAAACAGGGGGCGATAGACAGAGGGGCTGAAACAGAGGGGCTGAAACAGAGGGGCTGAAACAGAGGGCGAGAAACAGAGGGGCTGAAACAGTGGGGCTGAAACAGAGGGCGAGAAACCGAGGGGCTGAAACAGAGGGCGAGCAACAGAGGGGCTGAAACAGAGGGGCTGAAACAGAGGGCGAGAAACAGAGGGCTGAAACAGAGGGCAAGAAACAGAGGGGCTGAAACAGAGGGGCTGAAACAGAGGGGCTGAAACAGAGGGCGAGCAACCAAGGGGCTGAAACAGAGGGGCTGAAACAGGGTGGGAGAAACAGAGGGCGAGAAACAGAGGGGCTGAAACAGAGGGGCTGAAACAGAGGGCGAGAAACCGTGGGGCTGAAACAGAGGGCGAGCAACAGAGGGGCTGAAACAGAGGGGCTGAAACAGAGGGCGAGATACAGAGGGGCTGAAACAGAGGGCAAGAAACAGAGGGGCTGAAACAGAGGGGCAGAAACAGAGGGGCTGAAACAGAGGGCGAGCAACCAAGGGGCTGAAACAGAGCGGCTGAAACAGGCGGGGAGAAACAGAGGGCGAGAAACAGAGGGGCTGAAACGAGGGGCTGAAACAGAGGGCAAGAAACAGAGGGGCTGAAACAGAGGGGCTGAAACAGAGGGAGCGAAACAGAGGGCGAGAAACAGAGGGGCTGAAACAGAGGGCGAGAAACAGAGGGGCTGAAACAGAGGGGCTGAAACAGAGGGCGAGAAACAGAGGGCGAGAAACAGAGGGCGAGAAACAGAGGGGCTGAAACATAGGGCGAGAAACAGAGGGGCTGAAACAGAGGGGCTGAAACAGGGGGCGAGAAACAGAGGGGCTGAAACAGAGG
Organism: Chiloscyllium punctatum; assembly: GCF_047496795.1. NCBI lineage: Eukaryota > Metazoa > Chordata > Chondrichthyes > Orectolobiformes > Hemiscylliidae > Chiloscyllium > Chiloscyllium punctatum. The sequence continues at coordinate 1,607,882 of NW_027309804.1, read as the reverse complement.
GGATGGAACAGGGGGCGAGAAACAGAGGGGCTGAAACAGAGGGGCTGAAACAGAGGGGCTGAAACAGGGGGCGAGAAACAGGGGGCGAGAAACAGAGGGGCTGAAACAGAGTGGCTGAAACAGAGGGGCTGAAACAGAGGGCGAGAAACAGAGGGGCTGAAACAGAGGGGCTGAATCAGAGGGGCTGAAACAAAGGGGCTGAAACAGAGGGGCTGAAACAGAGGGCGAGAAACAGAGGGGCTGGAGCAGAGGGCGAGAAACAGGGGGGGAGAAACAGAGGGGCTGAAACAGAGGGGCTGAAACAGAGGGCGAGAAACAGAGGGTGAGAAACAGAGGGCGAGAAACAGAGGGGCTGAAACAGAGGGCGAGAAACAGAGGGGCTGAAACAGAGGGGCTGAAACAGGGGGCGAGAAACAGAGGGGCTGAATCAGCGGGGCTGAAACATGGGGCGAGAGACAGAGGGGCTGAAACAGAGGGCGAGAGACAGAGGGGCTGAAACAGAGGGCGAGAAACAGAGGGGCTGAAACAGTGGGGCTGAGACAGAGGGCGTGAAACCGAGGGGCTGAAACAGAGGGGCTGAAACATGGGCGAGAAACCGAGGGGCTGAAACAGAGGGCGAGAAACAGAGGGGCTGAAACAGAGGGGCTGAAACAGTGGGGCTGAAACAGTGGGGCTGAAACAGAGGGCGAGAAAAAGAGGGGCTGAAACAGAGGGGCTGAAACAGAGGGCGAGAAACTGAGGGGCTGAAACAGTGGGGCTGAAACAGAGAGCGAGAAAAAGAGGGGCTGAAACAGAAGGGGCTGAAAGAGAGGTTCTGAAACAGAGGGGCTGAAAGAGAGGGCGAGAAACAGAGGGGCTGAAACAGAGGGGCTGAAACAGAGGGGCTGAAACAGAGGGCGAGAGACAGAGGGCGAGAAACAGAGGGGCTGAAACAGAGGGCGAGAAGCAGAGGGGCTCAAACAGTGGGTGAGAAAAAGAGGGGCTGAAACAGAGCAGCTGAAACAGAGGGGCTGAAACAGAGGGCGAGAAACAGAGGGGCTGAAACAGAGGGGCTGAAACAGAGGGCGAGAAACAGAGGGGCTGAAACAGAGGGGCTGAAACAGAGGGGCTGAAACAGAGGGCGAGAAACCAAGGGGCTGAAACAGAGGGTGAGAAACCGAGGGGCTGAACAGAGGGGCTGAAACAGAGGGGCTGAAACAGAGGGACTGAAACAGAGGGCGAGAAACCGAGGGGCTGAAACCGAGGGGCTGAAACAGGGGGTGAGAAACAGAGGGGCTGAAACAGAGGGGCTGAAACAGATGTGCTGAAACAGCGGGGCTGAAACAGAGGGCTAGAAACAGAAGGGCTGAAACAGAGGGGCTGAAACAGAGGGGCTGAAACAGAGGGCGAGAAACAGAGGGGCTGAAACAGAGGGGATGAAACAGAGGGGCTGAAACAGAGGGGGAGAAACAGAGGGCGAGAAACAGAGGGGCTGAAACAGAGGGGCTGAAACAGGGGGCGAGAAACAGAGCGTCTGAAACAGAGGGGCTGAAACAGAGGGCGAGAAACCGAGGGGCTGAAACAGAGGGGCTGAAACAGAGGGGCTGAAACAGAGGGCGAGAAACAGAGGGGCTGAATAATGGGGCGAGAAACAGAGGGCGAGAAACAGAGCGGCTGAAACAGACGGGCTGAAACAGAGGGGCTGAAACAGAGGGCGAGAAACCAAGGGGCTGAAACGGAGGGGCTGAAACAGGGGGCGAGAAACAGAGAGCGGCAAACAGAGGGGCTGAAACAGAGGGGCTGAAACAGAGGGGCTGAAAAAGGGGGCGAGAAACAGAGTGGCTGAATCAGAGGTGCTGAAACAGGGGGCGAGAGACAGAGGGGCTGAAACAGAGGGCGAGAGACAGAGGGGCTGAAACAGAGGGGCTGAAACAGAGGGCGAGAAACAGAGGGGCTGAAACAGAGGGGCTGAAACAGAGGGCGATAAACCGAGTGGCTGAACAGAGGGGCTGAAACAGAGGGGCTGAAACAGAGGGGCTGAAACAGAGGGGGAGAAACAGAGGGGCAGAAATAGAGGGCGAGAAACAGAGGGGCTGAAACAGAGGGGCTGAAACAGAGGGGCTGAAACAGAGGGCGAGAAACCGAGGCGCTGAAACAGAGGGGCTGAAACAGGGGGCGAGAAACAGAGGGAAAGAAACAGAGGGGCTGAAACAGAGGGGCTGAAACAGAGGGGCTGAAACAGAGGGCTAGAAACAGAGGGGCTGAAACAGAGGGGCTGAAACAGAGGGGCTGAAACAGAGGGCTGAAACAGAGGGCGAGAAACAGAGGGGCTGAAACAGAGGGGCTGAAACAGAGGTGCTGAAACAGAGGGCGAGAAACAGAGGGGCTGAAACAGAGGGCGAGAAACAGAGGGGCTGAAACAGAGGGGCTGAAACAGGGGGCGAGAAAGAGAGGGGCTGAAACAGAGGAGCGGAAAAAGGGGGCGAGAAACAGAGGGGCTGAAACAGAGGGGCTGAAACAGGGGGCGAGAAACAGCGGGCGAGAAACAGGGGGCCTGAAACAGAGGGGCTGAAACAGAGGGGCTGAAACAGAGGGGCTGAAACAGAGGGCGAGAAACAGAGGGGCTGAAACAGAGGGCGAGAAACAGAGGGGCTGAAACAGAGGGGCTGAAACAGAGCGGCTGAAACAGAGGGCGAGAAACCGAGGGGCTGAAACAGAGGGGCTGAAACAGAGGGCGAGAAACAGAGGGGCTGAAACAGAGGGCGAGAAACCGAGGGGCTGAAACAGAGGGGCTGATACAGAGGTGCTGAAACAGAGGGGCTGAAACAGAAGGCGAGAAACAGAGGGCGAGAAACAGAGGGGCTGAAACAGAGGGGCTGAAACAAAAGGGCTGAAACAGAGGGGCTGAAACAGAGGGCGAGAAACAGAGGGGCTGAAACAGAGGGCGAGAAACCGAGGGGCTGAAACAGAGGGGCTGAAACAGAGGGGCTGAAACAGAGGGGGAGAAACAGAGGGGCTGAATAATGGGGGGAGAAACATAGGGGCTGAAACAGAGGAGCTGAAACAGAGGGGCTGAAACAGAGGGCGAGAAACAGTGGGGCTGAAACAGTGGGGCTCAAACAGAGGGGCTGAAACAGAGGGCGAGAACCAGAGGGGCTGAATAATAGGGCGAGAAACAGAGGGGCTGAAACAGAGTAGCTGAAACAGAGGGGCTGAAACAGAGGGCGAGAAACCGAGGGGCTGAAACAGAGGGCGAGAAACAGAGGGGCTGAAACAGAGTAGCTGAAACAGATGGGCTGAAACAGAGGGCGAGAAAAAAGGGGCTGAAACAGAGGGGCTGAAACAGAGGGCGAGAAACAGAGGGCGAGAAACAGAGGGGCTGAAACAGAGGGCGAGAAACAGAGGGGCTGAAACAGAGGGGCTGAAACAGGGGGCGAGAAACAGAGGGGCTGAAACAGAGGAGCTGAAACAGGGGACGAGTAACAGAGGGGCTGAAACAGAGTGGCTGAAACAGGGGGCGAGAAACAGCGGGCGAGAAACAGGGGGGCTGAAACAGAGGGGCTGAAACAGAGGGGCTGAAACAGAGGGGCTGAAACAGAGGGCGAGAAACAGAGGGGCTGAAACAGAGGGCGATAAACAGAGGGGCTGAAACAGAGGGGCTGAAACAGAGGGGCTGAAACAGAGGGCGAGAAACCGAGGGGCTGAAACAGAAGGGCTGAAACAGAGGGAGAGAAACAGAGGGGCTGAAACAGAGGGCGAGAAACCGAGGGGCTGAAACAGAGGGGCTGAAACAGAAGGCGAGAAACAGAGGGCGAGAAACAGAGGGGCTGAAACAGAAGGGCTGAAACAGAGGGGCTGAAACAGAGGGCGAGAAACAGAGGGGCTGAAACAGAGGGCGAGAAACCGAGGGGCTGAAACAGAGGGGCTGAAACAGAGGGGCTGAAACAGAGGGCGAGAAACAGAGGGGCTGAATAATGGGGCGAGAAACAGAGGGCGAGAAACAGAGGGGCTGAATCAGAGGCCGAGAAACAGAGGGGCTGAAACAGAGGGGCTCAAACAGAGGGGCTGAAACAGAGGGCGAGAAACAGAGGGTCTGAATAATGGGGCGAGAAACAGAGGGCGAGAAACAGAGGGGCTGAAACAGAGGCCGAGAAACAGAGGGGCTGAAACAGAGGGGCTGAAACAGAGGCCGAGAAACAGAGGGGCTGAAACAGAGGGGCTGAAACAGAGGGGCTGAAACAGAAGGTGAGAAACAGAGGGGCTGAAACAGAGGGGCTGAAACAGAGGGTGAGAAGCAGAGGGGCTGAAACAGTGGGTGAGAAAAAGAGGGTCTGAAACAGAGGAGCTGAAACAGAGGGGCTGAAACAGAGGGGCTGAAACAGAAGGCGAGAAACAGAGGGCGAGAAACAGAGGGGCTGAAACAGAAGGGCTGAAACAGAGGGGCTGAAACAGAGGGCGAGAAACAGAGGGGCTGAAACAGGGGGCGAGAAACAGAGGGGCTGAAACAGAGGGGCTGAAACAGAGGGGCTGAAACAGAGGGGCTGAAACAGAGGGCGAGAAACAGAGGGGCTGAAACAGAGGGGCTGAAACAGAGGGCGAGAAACAGAGGGCTGAAACAGAGGGGCTGAAACAGAGGGGCTGAAACAGAGGGCGAGAAACAGAGGGGCTGAAACAGAGGGCGAGAAACAGAGAGCGAGAAACAGAGGGGCTGAAACAGAGGGCGAGAAACAGAGGGGCTGAAACAGAGGGCGAGAAACCGAAGGGCTGAAACAGAGGGCGAGAAACAGTGGGGCTGAAACAGAGGGGCTGAAACAGAGGGGCTGAAACAGTGGGCGAGAAACCAAGGGGCTGAAACAGTGGGGCTGAAACAGGGGGCGAGAAACAGAGGGCGACAAACAGAGGGGCTGAAACAGAGGGGCTGAAACAGAGTGGCTGAAACAGAGGGCTATAAACAGAGGGGCTGAAACAGAGGGGCTGAAACAGTGGGGCTGAAACAGGGGGCGAGAAACAGAGGGGCTGAAACAGAGGGCGAGAAACAGTGGGGCTGAAACAGAGGGGCTGAAACAGAGGGCGAGAAACCAAGGGGCTGAAACAGATGGGCTGAAACAGGGGGCGAGAAACAGAGGGCGACAAACAGAGGGGCTGAAACAGAGGGTGAGAAACAGAGGGGCTGAAACAGAGGGGCTGAAACAGGGGGCGAGAAACAGAGGGGCTGAAACAGAGGGACTGAAACACAGGGACTGAAACAGAGGGGCTGAAACAAAGGGCGAGAAACAGAGGGGCTGAAACAGAGGGCAAGAAACAGTGGGGCTGAAACAGAGGGGCTGAAACAGAGGGGCTGAAACAGAGGGCGAGAAACCAAGGGGCTGAAACAGAGGGGCTGGAACAGATGGGCTGAAACAGAGGGCGAGAAACAGAGGGGCTGAAACAGAGGGGCTGAAACAGAGGGGCTGAAACAGAGGGCGAGAAACAGAGGGGCTGAAACAGAGGGGCTGAAACAGAGGGACTGAAACACAGGGACTGAAACAGAGGGGCTGAAACAAACGGCGAGAAACAGAGGGCGAGAAACAGAGGGCGAGAAACAGAGGGGCTGAAACAGAGGGTGAGAAACAGAGGGGCTGAAACAGAGGGGCTGAAACAGGGGGCGAGAAACAGAAGGGCTGAAACAGAGGGGCTGGAACAGGGGGCGAGAAACAGAGGGGCTGAAACAGAGGGGGAGAAACAGAGGGGCTGAAACAGAGGGCGAGAAACAGAGGGTGAGAAACAGAGGATGAGAAACAGAGGGGCTGAAACAGAGGGCGAGAAACACAGGGGCTGAAAGAGAGGGGCTGAAACAGCGGGCGAGAAACTGAGGGGCTGAATCAGCGTGGCTGAAACAGGGGGCGAGAGACAGAGGGGCTGAAACAGAGGGCGTGAGACAGAGGGGCTGAAACAGAGGGCGAGAAACAGAGGGGCTGAAACAGAGGGGCTGAAACAGAGGGCGAGAAACTGAGGGGCTGATACAGAGGGCGAGAAACAGAGGGGCTGAAACAGAGGGGCTGAAACAGAGGGGCTGAAACAGAGGGTGAGAAACAGAGGGGCTGAAACAGAGGGCGAGAAACAGAGGGGCTGAAACAGAGGGCGAGAAACAGAGGGGCTGAAACAGAGGGGCTGAAACAGAGGGCGAGAATCAGGGGGGGCTGATACAGAGGGCGAGAAACAGAGGGGCTGAAACAGAGGGGCTGAAACAGAGGGGCTGAAACAGAGGGTGAGAAACAGTGGGGCTGAAACAGAGGGCGAGAAACAGAGGGGCTGAAACAGAGGGCGAGAAACAGAGGGGCTGAAACAGAGGGGCTGAAACAGAGGGCGAGAAACAGAGGGGCTGAAACAGAGGGGCTGAAACAGAGGGGCTGAAACAGAGGGCGAGAAACAGAGGGGCTGAAACAGAGGTCAAGAAACAGTGGGGCTGAAACAGAGGGGCTGAAACAGAGGGGCTGAAACAGAGGGCGAGAAACAGAGGGGCTGAAACAGAGGGGCTGAAACAGAGGGGCTGAAACAGAGGGCAAGAAAGCGAGGGGCTGAAAGCGAGGGGCTGAAACAGGGGGCGAGAAACAGAGGGCGAGAAACAGAGGGGCTGAAACAGAGGGGCTGAAACAGAGGGGCTGAAACAGAGGGCTAGAAACAGAGGGGCTGAAACTGAGGGGCTGAAACAGAGGGGCTGAAACAGAGGGCGAGAAACAGAGGGGCTGAAACAGAGGGTCTGAAACAGAGGGCGAGAAACAGAGGGGCTGAAACAGAGGGCGAGAAACTGTGGGGCTGAAACAGAGGGGCTGAAACAGAGGGGCTGAAACAGAGGGCGAGAAACCGAGGGGCTGAAACAGAGGGCGAGAAACAGAGGGGCTGAAACAGAGCGGCTGAAACAGGGGGCGAGAAACAGAGGGGCTGAAACAGAGGGGCTGAAACAGAGGGGCTGAAACAGAGGGGCTGAAACAGAGGGCGAGAAACAGAGGGGCTGAAACAGAGGGGCTGAAACAGAGGGCGAGAAACAGAGGGCTGAAACAGAGGGGCTGAAACAGAGGGGCTGAAACAGAGGGCGAGAAACAGAGGGGCTGAAACAGAGGGCGAGAAACAGAGAGCGAGAAACAGAGGGGCTGAAACAGAGGGCGAGAAACAGAGGGGCTGAAACAGAGGGCGAGAAACCGAAGGGCTGAAACAGAGGGCGAGAAACAGTGGGGCTGAAACAGAGGGGCTGAAACAGAGGGGCTGAAACAGTGGGCGAGAAACCAAGGGGCTGAAACAGAGGGGCTGAAACAGGGGGCGAGAAACAGAGGGCGAGAAACAGAGGGGCTGAAACAGAGGGGCTGAAACAGAGTGGCTGAAACAGAGGGCGAGAAACAGAGGGGCTGAAACAGAGGGGCTGAAACAGAGGGGCTGAAACAGAGGGTGTGAAACAGTGGGGCTGAAACAGAGGGGCTGAAAAGAAGGCGAGAAGCAGAGGGGCTGAAACAGTGGGTGAGAAAAAGAGGGGCTGAAACAGAGGAGCTGAAACAGAGGGGCTGAAACAGAGGGCGAGAAACAGAGGGCGAGAAACTGAGGGGCTGAAACAGAGGGCGAGAAACAGAGAGGCTGAAACATAGGGGCTGAAACCGAGGGCGAGAAACAGGGAGGCTGAAACAGAGGGCGAGAAACAGAGGGGCTGAAACAGAGGGCGAGAAACAGAGGGGCTGAAACAGAGGGCGAGAAACAGAGGGGCTGAAACAGAGGGGCTGAAACAGGGGGCGAGAAACAGAGGGGCTGAAACAGAGGGGCTGGAACAGGGGGCGAGAAACAGAGGGGCTGAAACAGAGGGGCTGAAACAGAGGGGGAGAAACAGGGGGCGAGAAACAGAGGGGCTGAAACAGAGGGGCTGAAACAGAGGGGCTGAAACAGAGGGCGAGAAACCGAGGGGCTGAAACAGAGGGCGAGAAACAGAGGGGCTGAAACAGAGGGGCTGAAACAGAGGGGCTGATACAGAGGGCGAGAAACAGAGGGGCTGAAACAGTGGTCGAGAAACAGAGGGGCTGAAACAGAGGGGCTGAAACAGAGGGGCCGAAACAGAGAGGCTGAAACAGAGGGCGAGAAACAGAGGGTGAGAAACAGAGGATGAGAAACAGAGGGGCTGAAACAGAGGGCGAGAAACACAGGGGCTGAAAGAGAGGGGCTGAAACAGCGGGCGAGAAACTGAGGGGCTGAATCAGCGTGGCTGAAACAGGGGGCGAGAGACAGAGGGGCTGAAACAGAGGGCGTGAGACAGAGGGGCTGAAACAGAGGGCGAGAAACAGAGGGGCTGAAACAGAGGGGCTGAAACAGAGGGCGAGAAACTGAGGGGCTGATACAGAGGGCGAGAAACAGAGGGGCTGAAACAGAGGGGCTGAAACAGAGGGGCTGAAACAGAGGGTGAGAAACAGAGGGGCTGAAACAGAGGGCGAGAAACAGAGGGGCTGAAACAGAGGGCGAGAAACAGAGGGGCTGAAACAGAGGGGCTGAAACAGAGGGCGAGAAACAGGGGGGCTGATACAGAGGGCGAGAAACAGAGGGGCTGAAACAGAGGGGCTGAAACAGAGGGGCTGAAACAGAGGGTGAGAAACAGAGGGGCTGAAACAGAGGGCGAGAAACAGAGGGGCTGAAACAGAGGGCGAGAAACAGAGGGGCTGAAACAGAGGGGCTGAAACAGAGGGCGAGAAACAGAGGGGCTGAAACAGAGGGGCTGAAACAGAGGGGCTGAAACAGAGGACGAGAAACAGAGGGGCTGAAACAGAGGTCAAGAAACAGTGGGGCTGAAACAGAGGGGCTGAAACAGAGGGGCTGAAACAGAGGGCGAGAAACAGAGGGGCTGAAACAGAGGGGCTGAAACAGAGGGCAAGAAAGCGAGGGGCTGAAAGCGAGGGGCTGAAACAGGGGGCGAGAAACAGAGGGCGAGAAACAGAGGGGCTGAAACAGTGGGTCTGAAACAGAGGGGCTGAAACAGAGGGCTAGAAACAGAGGGGCTGAAACTGAGGGGCTGAAACAGAGGGGCTGAAACAGAGGGCGAGAAACAGAGGGGCTGAAACAGAGGGTCTGAAACAGAGGGCGAGAAACAGAGGGGCTGAAACAGAGGGCGAGAAACTGTGGGGCTGAAACAGAGGGGCTGAAACAGAGTGGCTGAAACAGAGGGCGAGAAACCGAGGGGCTGAAACAGAGGGCGAGAAACAGAGGGGCTGAAACGGAGCGGCTGAAACAGGGGGTGAGAAACAGAGGGGCTGAAACAGAGGGGCTGAAACAGAGGGGCTGAAACAGAGGGGCTGAAACAGAGGGCGAGAAACAGAGGGGCTGAAACAGAGGGGCTGAAACAGAGGGCGAGAAACAGAGGGCTGAAACAGAGGGGCTGAAACAGAGGGGCTGAAACAGAGGGCGAGAAACAGAGGGGCTGAAACAGAGGGCGAGAAACAGAGAGCGAGAAACAGAGGGGCTGAAACAGAGGGCGAGAAACAGAGGGGCTGAAACAGAGGGCGAGAAACCGAAGGGCTGAAACAGAGGGCGAGAAACAGTGGGGCTGAAACAGAGGGGCTGAAACAGAGGGGCTGAAACAGTGGGCGAGAAACCAAGGGGCTGAAACAGAGGGGCTGAAACAGGGGGCGAGAAACAGAGGGCGAGAAACTGAGGGGCTGAAACAGAGGGGCTGAAACAGAGTGGCTGAAACAGAGGGCTATAAACAGAGGGGCTGAAACAGAGGGGCTGAAACAGAGGGGCTGAAACAGGGGGCGAGAAACAGAGGGGCTGAAACAGAGGGCGAGAAACAGTGGGGCTGAAACAGAGGGGCTGAAACAGAGGGGCTGAAACAGAGGGCGAGAAACCAAGGGGCTGAAACAGATGGGCTGAAACAGGGGGCGAGAAACTGAGGGCGACAAACAGAGGGGCTGAAACAGAGAGTGAGAAACAGAGGGGCTGAAACAGAGGGGCTGAAACAGGGGGCGAGAAACAGAGGGGCTGAAACAGAGGGACTGAAACACAGGGACTGAAACAGAGGGGCTGAAACAAAGGGCGAGAAACAGAGGGGCTGAAACAGAGGGCAAGAAGCAGTGGGGCTGAAACAGAGGGGCTGAAACAGAGGGGCTGAAACAGAGGGCGAGAAACCAAGGGGCTGAAACAGATGGGCTGAAACAGGGGGCGAGAAACAGAGGGCGACAAACAGAGGGGCTGAAACAGAGGGGCTGAAACAGATGGGCTGAAACAGAGGGCGAGAAACAGAGGGGCTGAAACAGAGGGGCTGAAACAGAGGGGCTGAAACAGAGGGCGAGAAACAGAGGGGCTGAAACAGTGGTCAAGAAACAGTGGGGCTGAAACAGAGGGGCTGAAACAGAGGGGCTGAAACAGAGGGCGAGAAACAGAGGGGCTGAAACAGAGGGGCTGAAACAGAGGGGCTGAAACAGAGGGCGAGAAACCGAGGGGCTGAAAGCGTGCGGCTGAAACAGGGGGCGAGAAACAGAGGGCGAGGAACAGAGGGGCTGAAACAGAGGGGCTGAAACAGAGGGGCTGAAACAGAGGGCTAGAAACAGAGGGGCTGAAACTGAGGGGCTGAAACAGAGGGGCTGAAACAGAGGGCGAGAAACAGAGGGGCTGAAACAGAGGGTCTGAAACAGAGGGCGAGAAACAGAGGGGCTGAAACAGAGGGCGAGAAACTGTGGGGCTGAAACAGAGGGGCTGAAACAGAGGGGCTGAAACAGGGCGAGAAACCGAGGGGCTGAAACAGAGGGCGAGAAACAGAGGGGCTGAAACAGAGGGGCTGAAACAGGGGGCGAGAAACAGAGGGGCTGAAACAGAGGGGCTGAAACAGAGGGGCTGAAACAGAGGGGCTGAAACAGAGGGCGAGAAACAGAGGGGCTGAAACAGAGGGGCTGAAACAGAGGGCGAGAAACAGAGGGCTGAAACAGAGGGGCTGAAACAGAGGGGCTGAAAGAGAGGGCGAGAAACAGAGGGGCTGAAACAGAGGGCGAGAAACAGAGAGCGAGAAACAGAGGGCGAGAAACAGAGGGGCTGAAACAGAGGGCGAGAAACCGAAGGGCTGAAACTGAGGGCGAGAAACAGTGGGGCTGAAACAGAGGGGCTGAAACATAGGGGCTGAAACAGTGGGCGAGAAACCAAGCGGCTGAAACAGAGGGGCTGAAACAGGGGGCGAGAAACAGAGGGCGACAAACAGAGGGGCTGAAACAGAGGGGCTGAAACAGAGTGGCTGAAACAGAGGGCTATAAACAGAGGGGCTGAAACAGAGGGGCTGAAACAGAGGGGCTGAAACAGGGGGCGAGAAACAGAGGGGCTGAAACAGAGGGCGAGAAACAGTGGGGCTGAAACAGAGGGGCTGAAACAGAGGGCGAGAAACCAAGGGGCTGAAACAGATGGGCTGAAACAGGGGGCGAGAAACAGAGGGCGACAAACAGAGGGGCTGAAACAGAGGGTGAGAAACAGAGGGGCTGAAACAGAGGGGCTGAAACAGGGGGCGAGAAACAGAGGGGCTGAAACAGAGGGACTGAAACACAGGGACTGAAACAGAGGGGCTGAAACAAAGGGCGAGAAACAGAGGGGCTGAAACAGAGGGCAAGAAACAGTGGGGCTGAAACAGAGGGGCTGAAACAGAGGGGCTGAAACAGAGGGCGAGAAACCAAGGGGCTGAAACAGATGGGCTGAAACAGGGGGCGAGAAACAGAGGGCGACAAACAGAGGGGCTGAAACAGAGAAGCTGAAACAGATGGGCTGAAACAGAGGGCGAGAAACAGAGAGGCTGAAACAGAGCGGCTGAAACAGAGGGGCTGAAACAGAGGGCGAGAAACAGAGGGGCTGAAACAGAGGGGCTGAAACAGAGGGACTGAAACACAGGGACTGAAACAGAGGGGCTGAAACAGAGGGCGAGAAACAGAGGGCGAGAAACAGAGGGCGAGAAACAGAGGGGCTGAAACAGAGGGTGGGAAACAGAGGGGCTGAAACAGAGGGGCTGAAACAGGGGGCGAGAAACAGAAGGGCTGAAACAGAGGGGCTGGAACAGGGGGCGAGAAACAGAGGGGCTGAAACAGAGGGGGAGAAACAGAGGGGCTGAAACAGAGGGCGAGAAACAGAGGGGCTGAAACAGAGGGGCTGAAACAAGGGGCGAGAAACAGAGGGGCTGAAACAGAGGGGCTGAAACAGAGGGGCTGAAACAGAGGGGCTGAAACAGAGGGCGAGAAACAGAGGGGCTGAAACAGAGGGGCTGAAACAGAGGGCGAGAAACAGAGGGCTGAAACAGAGGGGCTGAAACAGAGGGGCTGAAACAGAGGGCGAGAAACAGAGGGGCTGAAACAGAGGGCGAGAAACAGAGAGCGAGAAACAGAGGGGCTGAAACAGAGGGCGAGAAACAGAGGGGCTGAAACAGAGGGCGAGAAACGGAGGGGCTGAAACAGAGGGCGAGAAACAGTGGGGCTGAAACAGAGGGGCTGAAACAGAGGGGCTGAAACAGTGGGCGAGAAACCAAGGGGCTGAAACAGAGGGGCTGAAACAGGGGGCGAGAAACAGAGGGCGACAAACAGAGGGGCTGAAACAGAGGTGCTGAAACAGAGTGGCTGAAAAAGAGGGCTATAAACAGAGGGGCTGAAACAGAGGGGCTGAAACAGAGGGGCTGAAACAGGGGGCGAGAAACAGAGGGGCTGAAACAGAGGGCGAGAAACAGAGGGGCTGAAACAGAGGGGCTGAAACAGAGTGACTGAAACACAGGGACTGAAACAGAGGGGCTGAAACAGAGGGCGAGAAACAGAGGGGCTGAAACAGAGGTCAAGAAACAGTGGGGCTGAAACAGAGGGGCTGAAACAGAGGGGCTGAAACAGAGGGCGAGAAACCATGGGGCTGAAACAGATGGGCTGAAACAGGGGGCGAGAAACAGAGGGCGACAAACAGAGGGGCTGAAACAGAGGGGCTGAAACAGATGGGCTGAAACAGAGGGCTAGAAACAGAGGGGCTGAAACAGAGGGGCTGAAACAGAGGGGCTGAAACAGAGGGCGAGAAACAGAGGGGCTGAAACAGAGGGTGAGAAACAGAGGGGCTGAAACAGAGGGGCTGAAACAGGGGGCGAGAAGCAGAGGGGCTGAAACAGAGGTGCTGGAACAGGGGGCGAGAAACAGAGGGGCTGAAACAGAGGGCGAGAAACAGAGGGGCTGAAACAGAGGGGCTGAAACAGAGGGGCTGAAACAGAGGGGCTGAAACACAGGGCGAGAAACAGAGGGCGAGAAACAGAGGGGCTGAAACAGAGGGCGAGAAACAGAGGGGCTGAAACAGAGGGGCTGAAAAAGGGCGCGAGAAACAGAGGGGCTGAATCAGAGGGGCTGAAACAGGGGGCGAGAGACAGAGGGGCTGAAACAGAGGGGCTCAAACAGAGGGGCTGAAACAGAGGGCGAGAAACAGAGGGGCTGAAACAGTGGGGCTGAAACAGAGGGCGAGAAACCGAGGGGCTGAAACAGAGGGCGAGCAACAGAGGGGCTGAAACAGAGGGGCTGAAACAGAGGGCGAGAAACAGAGGGGCTGAAACAGAGGGCAAGAAACAGAGGGGCTGAAACAGAGGGGCTGAAACAGAGGGGCTGAAACAGAGGGCGAGCAACCAAGGGGCTGAAACAGAGGGGCTGAAACAGGGTGGGAGAAACAGAGGGCGAGAAACAGAGGGGCTGAAACAGAGGGGCTGAAACAGAGGGCGAGAAACCGAGGGGCTGAAACAGAGGGCGAGCAACAGAGGGGCTGAAACAGAGGGCGAGAAACAGAGGGGCTGAAACAGAGGGCAAGAAACAGAGGGGCTGAAACAGAGGGGCAGAAACAGAGGGGCTGAAACAGAGGGCGAGCAACCAAGGGGCTGAAACAGAGGGGCTGAAACAGGGGGGGAGAAACAGAGGGCGAGAAACAGAGGGGCTGAAACAGAGGGGCTGAAACAGAGGGGCTGAAACGAGGGGCTGAAACAGAGGGCAAGAAACAGAGGGGCTGAAACAGAGGGGCTGAAACAGAGGGGCTGAAACAGAGGGCGAGAAACAGAGGGGCTGAAACAGAGGGCGAGAAACAGAGGGGCTGAAACAGAGGGGCTGAAACAGAGGGCGAGAAACAGAGGGCGAGAAACAGAGGGCGAGAAACAGAGGGGCTGACACATAGGGCGAGAAAAAGAGGGGCTGAAACAGAGGGGCTGAAACAGGGGGCGAGAAACAGAGGGGCTGAAACAGAGGGGATGGAACAGGGGGCGAGAAACAGAGGGGCTGAAACAGAGGGGCTGAAACAGAGGGGCTGAAACAGGGGGCGAGAAACAGGGGGCGAGAAACAGAGGGGCTGAAACAGAGGGGCTGAAACAGAGGGGCTGAAACAGAGGGCGAGAAACAGAGGGGCTGAAACAGAGGGCGAGAAACAGAGGGGCTGAAACAAAGGGGCTGAAACAGAGGGGCTGAAACAGATGGCGAGAAACAGAGGGCGAGAAACAGAGGGCGAGAAACAGAGGGGCTGAAACAGAGGGTGGGAAACAGAGGGGCTGAAACAGAGGGGCTGAAACAGGGGGCGAGAAACAGAAGGGCTGAAACAGAGGGGCTGGAACAGGGGGCGAGAAACAGAGGGGCTGAAACAGAGGGGGAGAAACAGAGGGGCTGAAACAGAGGGCGAGAAACAGAGGGGCTGAAACAGAGGGGCTGAAACAAGGGGCGAGAAACAGAGGGGCTGAAACAGAGGGGCTGAAACAGAGGGGCTGAAACAGAGGGGCTGAAACAGAGGGCGAGAAACAGAGGGGCTGAAACAGAGGGGCTGAAACAGAGGGCGAGAAACAGAGGGCTGAAACAGAGGGGCTGAAACAGAGGGGCTGAAACAGAGGGCGAGAAACAGAGGGGCTGAAACAGAGGGCGAGAAACAGAGAGCGAGAAACAGAGGGGCTGAAACAGAGGGCGAGAAACAGAGGGGCTGAAACAGAGGGCGAGAAACGGAGGGGCTGAAACAGAGGGCGAGAAACAGTGGGGCTGAAACAGAGGGGCTGAAACAGAGGGGCTGAAACAGTGGGCGAGAAACCAAGGGGCTGAAACAGAGGGGCTGAAACAGGGGGCGAGAAACAGAGGGCGACAAACAGAGGGGCTGAAACAGAGGTGCTGAAACAGAGTGGCTGAAAAAGAGGGCTATAAACAGAGGGGCTGAAACAGAGGGGCTGAAACAGAGGGGCTGAAACAGGGGGCGAGAAACAGAGGGGCTGAAACAGAGGGCGAGAAACAGAGGGGCTGAAACAGAGGGGCTGAAACAGAGTGACTGAAACACAGGGACTGAAACAGAGGGGCTGAAACAGAGGGCGAGAAACAGAGGGGCTGAAACAGAGGGCAAGAAACAGTGGGGCTGAAACAGAGGGGCTGAAACAGAGGGGCTGAAACAGAGGGCGAGAAACCATGGGGCTGAAACAGATGGGCTGAAACAGGGGGCGAGAAACAGAGGGCGACAAACAGAGGGGCTGAAACAGAGGGGCTGAAACAGATGGGCTGAAACAGAGGGCTAGAAACAGAGGGGCTGAAACAGAGGGGCTGAAACAGAGGGGCTGAAACAGAGGGCGAGAAACAGAGGGGCTGAAACAGAGGGTGAGAAACAGAGGGGCTGAAACAGAGGGGCTGAAACAGGGGGCGAGAAGCAGAGGGGCTGAAACAGAGGTGCTGGAACAGGGGGCGAGAAACAGAGGGGCTGAAACAGAGGGCGAGAAACAGAGGGGCTGAAACAGAGGGGCTGAAACAGAGGGGCTGAAACAGAGGGGCTGAAACACAGGGCGAGAAACAGAGGGCGAGAAACAGAGGGGCTGAAACAGAGGGCGAGAAACAGAGGGGCTGAAACAGAGGGGCTGAAAAAGGGCGCGAGAAACAGAGGGGCTGAATCAGAGGGGCTGAAACAGGGGGCGAGAGACAGAGGGGCTGAAACAGAGGGGCTCAAACAGAGGGGCTGAAACAGAGGGCGAGAAACAGAGGGGCTGAAACAGTGGGGCTGAAACAGAGGGCGAGAAACCGAGGGGCTGAAACAGAGGGCGAGCAACAGAGGGGCTGAAACAGAGGGGCTGAAACAGAGGGCGAGAAACAGAGGGGCTGAAACAGAGGGCAAGAAACAGAGGGGCTGAAACAGAGGGGCTGAAACAGAGGGGCTGAAACAGAGGGCGAGCAACCAAGGGGCTGAAACAGAGGGGCTGAAACAGGGTGGGAGAAACAGAGGGCGAGAAACAGAGGGGCTGAAACAGAGGGGCTGAAACAGAGGGCGAGAAACCGAGGGGCTGAAACAGAGGGCGAGCAACAGAGGGGCTGAAACAGAGGGCGAGAAACAGAGGGGCTGAAACAGAGGGCAAGAAACAGAGGGGCTGAAACAGAGGGGCAGAAACAGAGGGGTTGAAACAGAGGGCGAGCAACCAAGGGGCTGAAACAGAGGGGCTGAAACAGGGGGGGAGAAACAGAGGGCGAGAAACAGAGGGGCTGAAACAGAGGGGCTGAAACAGAGGGGCTGAAACGAGGGGCTGAAACAGAGGGCAAGAAACAGAGGGGCTGAAACAGAGGGGCTGAAACAGAGGGGCTGAAACAGAGGGCGAGAAACAGAGGGGCTGAAACAGAGGGCGAGAAACAGAGGGGCTGAAACAGAGGGGCTGAAACAGAGGGCGAGAAACAGAGGGCGAGAAACAGAGGGCGAGAAACAGAGGGGCTGAAACATAGGGCGAGAAAAAGAGGGGCTGAAACAGAGGGGCTGAAACAGGGGGCGAGAAACAGAGGGGCTGAAACAGAGGGGATGGAACAGGGGGCGAGAAACAGAGGGGCTGAAACAGAGGGGCTGAAACAGAGGGGCTGAAACAGGGGGCGAGAAACAGGGGGCGAGAAACAGAGGGGCTGAAACAGAGGGGCTGAAACAGAGGGGCTGAAACAGAGGGCGAGAAACAGAGGGGCTGAAACAGAGGGCGAGAAACAGAGGGGCTGAAACAAAGGGGCTGAAACAGAGGGGCTGAAACAGAGGGCGAGAAACAGAGGGGCTGGAGCAGAGGGCGAGAAACAGAGGGGATGAAACAGAGGGGCTGAAACAGAGGGGCTGAAACAGAGGGCGAGAAACAGAGGGTGAGAAACAGAGGGCGAGAAACAGAGTGTTTGAAACAGAGGGCGAGAAACAGAGGGGCTGAAACAGAGGGGCTGAAACAGGGGGCGAGAAACAGAGGGGCTGAATCAGCGGGGCTGAAACATGGGGCGAGAGACAGAGTGGCTGAAACAGGGGGCGAGAGACAGAGGGGCTGAAACAGAGGGCGAGAAACAGAGGGGCTGAAACAGTGGGGCTGAGACAGAGGGCGTGAAACCGAGGGGCTGAAACAGAGGGGTGAAACAGGGGGCGAGAAACCGAGGGGCTGAAACAGAGGGCGAGAAACAGAGGGGCTGAAACAGAGGGGCTGAAACAGTGGGGCTGAAACAGTGGGGCTGAAACAGAGGGCGAGAAAAAGAGGGGCTGAAACAGAGGGGCTGAAACAGAGGGCGAGAAACTGAGGGGCTGAAACAGTGGGGCTGAAACAGAGAGCGAGAAAAAGAGGGGCTGAAACAGAAGGGGCTGAAAGAGAGGTTCTGAAACAGAGGGGCTGAAAGAGAGGGCGAGAAACAGAGGGGCTGAAACAGAGGGGCTGAAACAGAGGGGCTGAAACAGAGGGCGAGAGACAGAGGGCGAGAAACAGCGGGGCTGAAACAGAGGGGCTGAAACAGAGGGCGAGAAGCAGAGGGGCTGAAACAGTGGGTGAGAAAAAGAGGGGCTGACACAGAGGAGCTGAAACAGAGGGGCTGAAACAGAGGGCGAGAAACCGAGGGGCTGAAACAGAGGGCGAGCAACAGAGGGGCTGAAACAGAGGGGCTGAAACAGAGGGCGAGAAACAGAGGGGCTGAAACAGAGGGGCTGAAACAGAGTGGCTGAAACAGAGGGCTATAAACAGAGGGGCTGAAACAGAGGGGCTGAAACAGAGGGGCTGAAACAGGGGGCGAGAAACAGAGGGGCTGAAACAGAGGGCGAGAAACAGAGGGGCTGAAACAGAGGGGCTGAAACAGAGGGACTGAAACACAGGGACTGAAACAGAGGGGCTGAAACAGAGGGCGAGAAACAGAGGGGCTGAAACAGAGGGCAAGAAACAGTGGGGCTGAAACAGAGGGGCTGAAACAGAGGGGCTGAAACAGAGGGCGAGAAACCAAGGGGCTGAAACAGATGGGCTGAAACAGGGGGCGAGAAACAGAGGGCGACAAACAGAGGGGCTGAAACAGAGGGGCTGAAACAGATGGGCTGAAACAGAGGGCTAGAAACAGAGGGGCTGAAACAGAGGGGTTGAAACAGAGGGGCTGAAACAGAGGGCGAGAAACAGAGGGGCTGAAACAGAGGGGCTGAAACAGAGGGACTGAAACACAGGGACTGAAACAGAGGGGCTGAAACAGAGGGCGAGAAACAGAGGGCGAGAAACAGAGGGCGAGAAACAGAGGGGCTGAAACAGAGGGTGAGAAACAGAGGGGCTGAAACAGAGGGGCTGGAACAGGGGGCGAGAAGCAGAGGGGCTGAAACAGAGGGGATGGAACAGGGGTCGAGAAACAGAGGGGCTGAAACAGAGGGCGAGAAACAGAGGGGCTGAAACAGAGGGGCTGAAACACAGGGCGAGAAACAGAGGGCGAGAAACAGAGGGCGAGAAACAGAGGGGCTGAAACAGAGGGCGAGAAACAGAGGGGCTGAAACAGAGGGGCTGAAAAAGGGCGCGAGAAACAGAGGGGCAGAATCAGAGGGGCGGAAACAGGGGGCGATAGACAGAGGGGCTGAAACAGAGGGGCTGAAACAGAGGGGCTGAAACAGAGGGCGAGAAACAGAGGGGCTGAAACAGTGGGGCTGAAACAGAGGGCGAGAAACCGAGGGGCTGAAACAGAGGGCGAGCAACAGAGGGGCTGAAACAGAGGGGCTGAAACAGAGGGCGAGAAACAGAGGGCTGAAACAGAGGGCAAGAAACAGAGGGGCTGAAACAGAGGGGCTGAAACAGAGGGGCTGAAACAGAGGGCGAGCAACCAAGGGGCTGAAACAGAGGGGCTGAAACAGGGTGGGAGAAACAGAGGGCGAGAAACAGAGGGGCTGAAACAGAGGGGCTGAAACAGAGGGCGAGAAACCGAGGGGCTGAAACAGAGGGCGAGCAACAGAGGGGCTGAAACAGAGGGGCTGAAACAGAGGGCGAGATACAGAGGGGCTGAAACAGAGGGCAAGAAACAGAGGGGCTGAAACAGAGGGGCAGAAACAGAGGGGCTGAAACAGAGGGCGAGCAACCAAGGGGCTGAAACAGAGCGGCTGAAACAGGCGGGGAGAAACAGAGGGCGAGAAACAGAGGGGCTGAAACAGAGGGGCTGAAACAGAGGGGCTGAAACGAGGGGCTGAAACAGAGGGCAAGAAACAGCGGGGCTGAAACAGAGGGGCTGAAACAGAGGGAGCGAAACAGAGGTCGAGAAACAGAGGGGCTGAAACAGAGGGCGAGAAACAGAGGGGCTGAAACAGAGGGGCTGAAACAGAGGGCGAGAAACAGAGGGCGAGAAACAGAGGGCGAGAAACAGAGGGGCTGAAACATAGGGCGATAAACAGAGGGGCTGAAACAGAGGGGCTGAAACAGGGGGCGAGAAACAGAGGGGCTGAAACAGAGGGGATGGAACAGGGGGCGAGAAACAGAGGGGCTGAAACAGAGGGGCTGAAACAGAGGGGCTGAAACAGGGGACGAGAAACAGGGGGCGAGAAACAGAGGGGCTGAAACAGAGGGGCTGAAACAGAGGGGCTGAAACAGAGGGCGAGAAACAGAGGGGCTGAAACAGAGGGGCTGAATCAGAGGGGCTGAAACAAAGGGGCTGAAACAGAGGGGCTGAAACAGAGGGCGAGAAACAGAGGGGCTGGAGCAGAGGGCGAGAAACAGGGGGGGAGAAACAGAGGGGCTGAAACAGAGGGGCTGAAACAGAGGGCGAGAAACAGAGGGTGAGAAACTGAGGGCGAGAAACAGAGGGGCTGAAACAGAGGGCGAGAAACAGAGGGGCTGAAACAGAGGGGCTGAAACAGGGGGCGAGAAACAGAGGGGCTGAATCAGCGGGGCTGAAACATGGGGCGAGAGACAGAGGGGCTGAAACAGAGGGCGAGAGACAGAGGGGCTGAAACAGAGGGCGAGAAACAGAGGGGCTGAAACAGTGGGGCTGAGACAGAGGGCGTGAAACCGAGGGGCTGAAACAGAGGGGCTGAAACATGGGCGAGAAACCGAGGGGCTGAAACAGAGGGCGAGAAACAGAGGGGCTGAAACAGAGGGGCTGAAACAGTGGGGCTGAAACAGTGGGGCTGAAACAGAGGGCGAGAAAAAGAGGGGCTGAAACAGAGGGGCTGAAACAGAGGGCGAGAAACTGAGGGGCTGAAACAGTGGGGCTGAAACAGAGAGCGAGAAAAAGAGGGGCTGAAACAGAAGGGGCTGAAAGAGAGGTTCTGAAACAGAGGGGCTGAAAGAGAGGGCGAGAAACAGAGGGGCTGAAACAGAGGGGCTGAAACAGAGGGGCTGAAACAGAGGGCGAGAGACAGAGGGCGAGAAACAGAGGGGCTGAAACAGAGGGCGAGAAGCAGAGGGGCTGAAACAGTGGGTGAGAAAAAGAGGGGCTGAAACAGAGCAGCTGAAACAGAGGGGCTGAAACAGAGGGCGAGAAACAGAGGGGCTGAAACAGAGGGGCTGAAACAGAGGGCGAGAAACAGAGGGGCTGAAACAGAGGGGCTGAAACAGAGGGGCTGAAACAGAGGGCGAGAAACCAAGGGGCTGAAACAGAGGGTGAGAAACCGAGGGGCTGAACAGAGGGGCTGAAACAGAGGGGCTGAAACAGAGGGACTGAAACAGAGGGCGAGAAACCGAGGGGCTGAAACCGAGGGGCTGAAACAGGGGGTGAGAAACAGAGGGGCTGAAACAGAGGGGCTGAAACAGATGTGCTGAAACAGCGGGGCTGAAACAGAGGGCTAGAAACAGAAGGGCTGAAACAGAGGGGCTGAAACAGAGGGGCTGAAACAGAGGGCGAGAAACAGAGGGGCTGAAACAGAGGGGATGAAACAGAGGGGCTGAAACAGAGGGGGAGAAACAGAGGGCGAGAAACAGAGGGGCTGAAACAGAGGGGCTGAAACAGGGGGCGAGAAACAGAGCGTCTGAAACAGAGGGGCTGAAACAGAGGGCGAGAAACCGAGGGGCTGAAACAGAGGGGCTGAAACAGAGGGGCTGAAACAGAGGGCGAGAAACATAGGGGCTGAATAATGGGGCGAGAAACAGAGGGCGAGAAACAGAGCGGCTGAAACAGAGGGGCTGAAACAGAGGGGCTGAAACAGAGGGCGAGAAACCAAGGGGCTGAAACGGAGGGGCTGAAACAGGGGGCGAGAAACAGAGAGCGGCAAACAGAGGGGCTGAAACAGAGGGGCTGAAACAGAGGGGCTGAAAAAGGGGGCGAGAAACAGAGTGGCTGAATCAGAGGTGCTGAAACAGGGGGCGAGAGACAGAGGGGCTGAAACAGAGGGCGAGAGACAGAGGGGCTGAAACAGAGGGGCTGAAACAGAGGGCGAGAAACAGAGGGGCTGAAACAGAGGGGCTGAAACAGAGGGCGATAAACCGAGTGGCTGAACAGAGGGGCTGAAACAGAGGGGCTGAAACAGAGGGGCTGAAACAGAGGGGGAGAAACAGAGGGGCAGAAATAGAGGGCGAGAAACAGAGGGGCTGAAACAGAGGGGCTGAAACAGAGGGGCTGAAACAGAGGGCGAGAAACCGAGGCGCTGAAACAGAGGGGCTGAAACAGGGGGCGAGAAACAGAGGGAAAGAAACAGAGGGGCTGAAACAGAGGGGCTGAAACAGAGGGGCTGAAACAGAGGGCTAGAAACAGAGGGGCTGAAACAGAGGGGCTGAAACAGAGGGGCTGAAACAGAGGGCTGAAACAGAGGGCGAGAAACAGAGGGGCTAAAACAGAGGGGCTGAAACAGAGGTGCTGAAACAGAGGGCGAGAAACAGAGGGGCTGAAACAGAGGGCGTGAAACAGAGGGGCTGAAACAGAGGGGCTGAAACAGGGGGCGAGAAAGAGAGGGGCTGAAACAGAGGAGCGGAAAAAGGGGCGAGAAACAGAGGGGCTGAAACAGAGGGGCTGAAACAGGGGGCGAGAAACAGCGGGCGAGAAACAGGGGGCCTGAAACAGAGGGGCTGAAACAGAGGGGCTGAAACAGAGGGGCTGAAACAGAGGGCGAGAAACAGAGGGGCTGAAACAGAGGGCGAGAAACAGAGGGGCTGAAACAGAGGGGCTGAAACAGAGGGGCTGAAACAGAGGGCGAGAAACCGAGGGGCTGAAACAGAGGGGCTGAAACAGAGGGCGAGAAACAGAGGGGCTGAAACAGAGGGCGAGAAACCGAGGGGCTGAAACAGAGGGGCTGATACAGAGGTGCTGAAACCGAGGGGCTGAAACAGAAGGCGAGAAACAGAGGGCGAGAAACAGAGGGGCTGAAACAGAGGGGCTGAAACAAAAGGGCTGAAACAGAGGGGCTGAAACAGAGGGCGAGAAACAGAGGGGCTGAAACAGAGGGCGAGAAACCGAGGGGCTGAAACAGAGGGGCTGAAACAGAGGGCGAGAAACAGAGGGGCTGAATAATGGGGGGAGAAACAGAGGGGCTGAAACAGAGGAGCTGAAACAGAGGGGCTGAAACAGAGGGCGAGAAACAGTGGGGCTGAAACAGAGGGGCTCAAACAGAGGGGCTGAAACAGAGGGCGAGAACCAGAGGGGCTGAATAATAGGGCGAGAAACAGAGGGGCTGAAACAGAGTAGCTGAAACAGAGGGGCTGAAACATAGGGCGAGAAACCGAGGGGCTGAAACAGAGGGCGAGAAACAGAGAGGCTGAAACAGAGTAGCTGAAACAGAGGGGCTGAAACAGAGGGCGAGAAAAAAGGGGCTGAAACAGAGGGGCTGAAACAGAGGGCGAGAAACAGAGGGCGAGAAACAGAGGGGCTGAAACAGAGGGCGAGAAACAGAGGGGCTGAAACAGAGGGGCTGAAACAGGGGGCGAGAAACAGAGGGGCTGAAACAGAGGGGCTGAAACAGGGGACGAGTAACAGAGGGGCTGAAACAGAGTGGCTGAAACAGGGGGCGAGAAACAGCGGGCGAGAAACAGGGGGGCTGAAACAGAGGGGCTGAAACAGAGGGGCTGAAACAGAGGGGCTGAAACAGAGGGCGAGAAACAGAGGGGCTGAAACAGAGGGCGATAAACAGAGGGGCTGAAACAGAGGGGCTGAAACAGAGGGGCTGAAACAGAGGGCGAGAAACCGAGGGGCTGAAACAGAAGGGCTGAAACAGAGGGAGAGAAACAGAGGGGCTGAAACAGAGGGCGAGAAACAGAGCGTCTGAAACAGAGGGGCTGAAACAGAGGGCGAGAAACCGAGGGGCTGAAACAGAGGGGCTGAAACAGAGGGGCTGAAACAGAGGGCGAGAAACAGAGGGGCTGAATAATGGGGCGAGAAACAGAGGGCGAGAAACAGAGCGGCTGAAACAGAGGGGCTGAAACAGAGGGGCTGAAACAGAGGGCGAGAAACCAAGGGGCTGAAACGGAGGGGCTGAAACAGGGGGCGAGAAACAGAGAGCGGCAAACAGAGGGGCTGAAACAGAGGGGCTGAAACAGAGGGGCTGAAAAAGGGGGCGAGAAACAGAGTGGCTGAATCAGAGGTGCTGAAACAGGGGGCGAGAGACAGAGGGGCTGAAACAGAGGGCGAGAGACAGAGGGGCTGAAACAGAGGGGCTGAAACAGAGGGCGAGAAACAGAGGGGCTGAAACAGAGGGGCTGAAACAGAGGGCGATAAACCGAGTGGCTGAACAGAGGGGCTGAAACAGAGGGGCTGAAACAGAGGGGCTGAAACAGAGGGGGAGAAACAGAGGGGCAGAAATAGAGGGCGAGAAACAGAGGGGCTGAAACAGAGGGGCTGAAACAGAGGGGCTGAAACAGAGGGCGAGAAACCGAGGCGCTGAAACAGAGGGGCTGAAACAGGGGGCGAGAAACAGAGGGAAAGAAACAGAGGGGCTGAAACAGAGGGGCTGAAACAGAGGGGCTGAAACAGAGGGCTAGAAACAGAGGGGCTGAAACAGAGGGGCTGAAACAGAGGGGCTGAAACAGAGGGCTGAAACAGAGGGCGAGAAACAGAGGGGCTAAAACAGAGGGGCTGAAACAGAGGTGCTGAAACAGAGGGCGAGAAACAGAGGGGCTGAAACAGAGGGCGAGAAACAGAGGGGCTGAAACAGAGGGGCTGAAACAGGGGGCGAGAAAGAGAGGGGCTGAAACAGAGGAGCGGAAAAAGGGGCGAGAAACAGAGGGGCTGAAACAGAGGGGCTGAAACAGGGGGCGAGAAACAGCGGGCGAGAAACAGGGGGCCTGAAACAGAGGGGCTGAAACAGAGGGGCTGAAACAGAGGGGCTGAAACAGAGGGCGAGAAACAGAGGGGCTGAAACAGAGGGCGAGAAACAGAGGGGCTGAAACAGAGGGGCTGAAACAGAGGGGCTGAAACAGAGGGCGAGAAACCGAGGGGCTGAAACAGAGGGGCTGAAACAGAGGGCGAGAAACAGAGGGGCTGAAACAGAGGGCGAGAAACCGAGGGGCTGAAACAGAGGGGCTGATACAGAGGTGCTGAAACCGAGGGGCTGAAACAGAAGGCGAGAAACAGAGGGCGAGAAACAGAGGGGCTGAAACAGAGGGGCTGAAACAAAAGGGCTGAAACAGAGGGGCTGAAACAGAGGGCGAGAAACAGAGGGGCTGAAACAGAGGGCGAGAAACCGAGGGGCTGAAACAGAGGGGCTGAAACAGAGGGCGAGAAACAGAGGGGCTGAATAATGGGGGGAGAAACAGAGGGGCTGAAACAGAGGAGCTGAAACAGAGGGGCTGAAACAGAGGGCGAGAAACAGTGGGGCTGAAACAGAGGGGCTCAAACAGAGGGGCTGAAACAGAGGGCGAGAACCAGAGGGGCTGAATAATAGGGCGAGAAACAGAGGGGCTGAAACAGAGTAGCTGAAACAGAGGGGCTGAAACATAGGGCGAGAAACCGAGGGGCTGAAACAGAGGGCGAGAAACAGAGGGGCTGAAACAGAGTAGCTGAAACAGAGGGGCTGAAACAGAGGGCGAGAAAAAAGGGGCTGAAACAGAGGGGCTGAAACAGAGGGCGAGAAACAGAGGGCGAGAAACAGAGGGGCTGAAACAGAGGGCGAGAAACAGAGGGGCTGAAACAGAGGGGCTGAAACAGGGGGCGAGAAACAGAGGGGCTGAAACAGAGGGGCTGAAACAGGGGACGAGTAACAGAGGGGCTGAAACAGAGTGGCTGAAACAGGGGGCGAGAAACAGCGGGCGAGAAACAGGGGGGCTGAAACAGAGGGGCTGAAACAGAGGGGCTGAAACAGAGGGGCTGAAACAGAGGGCGAGAAACAGAGGGGCTGAAACAGAGGGCGATAAACAGAGGGGCTGAAACAGAGGGGCTGAAACAGAGGGGCTGAAACAGAGGGCGAGAAACCGAGGGGCTGAAACAGAAGGGCTGAAACAGAGGGAGAGAAACAGAGGGGCTGAAACAGAGGGCGAGAAACCGAGGGGCTGAAACAGAGGGGCTGAAACAGAAGGCGAGAAACAGAGGGCGAGAAACAGAGGGGCTGAAACAGAAGGGCTGAAACAGAGGGGCTGAAACAGAGGGCGAGAAACAGAGGGGCTGAAACAGAGGGCGAGAAACCGAGGGGCTGAAACAGAGGGGCTGAAACAGAGGGGCTGAAACAGAGGGCGAGAAACAGAGGGGCTGAATAATGGGGCGAGAAACAGAGGGCGAGAAACAGAGGGGCTGAATCAGAGGCCGAGAAACAGAGGGGCTGAAACAGAGGGGCTCAAACAGAGGGGCTGAAACAGAGGGCGAGAAACAGAGGGTCTGAATAATGGGGCGAGAAACAGAGGGCGAGAAACAGAGGGGCGGAAACAGAGGCCGAGAAACAGAGGGGCTGAAACAGAGGGGCTGAAACAGAGGCCGAGAAACAGAGGGGCTGAAACAGAGGGGCTGAAACAGAGGGGCTGAAACAGAAGGTGAGAAACAGAGGGGCTGAAACAGAGGGGCTGAAACAGAGGGTGAGAAGCAGAGGGGCTGAAACAGTGGGTGAGAAAAAGAGGGTCTGAAACAGAGGAGCTGAAACAGAGGGGCTGAAACAGAGGGGCTGAAACAGAAGGCGAGAAACAGAGGGCGAGAAACAGAGGGGCTGAAACAGAAGGGCTGAAACAGAGGGGCTGAAACAGAGGGCGAGAAACAGAGGGGCTGAAACAGGGGGCGAGAAACAGAGGGGCTGAAACAGAGGGGCTGAAACAGAGGGGCTGAAACAGAGGGGCTGAAACAGAGGGCGAGAAACAGAGGGGCTGAAACAGAGGGGCTGAAACAGAGGGCGAGAAACAGAGGGCTGAAACAGAGGGGCTGAAACAGAGGGGCTGAAACAGAGGGCGAGAAACAGAGGGGCTGAAACAGAGGGCGAGAAACAGAGAGCGAGAAACAGAGGGGCTGAAACAGAGGGCGAGAAACAGAGGGGCTGAAACAGAGGGCGAGAAACCGAAGGGCTGAAACAGAGGGCGAGAAACAGTGGGGCTGAAACAGAGGGGCTGAAACAGAGGGGCTGAAACAGTGGGCGAGAAACCAAGGGGCTGAAACAGTGGGGCTGAAACAGGGGGCGAGAAACAGAGGGCGACAAACAGAGGGGCTGAAACAGAGGGGCTGAAACAGAGTGGCTGAAACAGAGGGCTATAAACAGAGGGGCTGAAACAGAGGGGCTGAAACAGAGGGGCTGAAACAGAGGGCGAGAAACAGAGGGGCTGAAACAGAGGGCGAGAAACAGTGGGGCTGAAAGAGAGGGGCTGAAACAGAGGGCGAGAAACCAAGGGGCTGAAACAGATGGGCTGAAACAGGAGGTGAGAAACAGAGGGCGACAAACAGAGGGGCTGAAACAGAGGGCGAGAAACAGAGGGGCTGAAACAAAGGGGCTGAAACAGAGGGGCTGCAACAGAGGGCGAGAAACAGAGGGGCTGGAGCAGAGGGCGAGAAACAGAGGGGATGAAACAGAGGGGCTGAAACAGAGGGGCTGAAACAGAGGGCGAGAAACAGAGGGTGAGAAACAGAGGGCGAGAAACAGAGGGTTTGAAACAGAGGGCGAGAAACAGAGGGGCTGAAACAGAGGGGCTGAAACAGGGGGCGAGAAACAGAGGGGCTGAATCAGCGGGGCTGAAACATGGGGCGAGAGACAGAGTGGCTGAAACAGGGGGCGAGAGACAGAGGGGCTGAAACAGAGGGCGAGAAACAGAGGGGCTGAAACAGAGGGGCTGAAACAGAGGGCGAGAAACAGAGGGCTGAAACAGAGGGGCTGAAACAGAGGGCGAGAAACAGTGGGGCTGAAACAGAGGGGCTGAAACAGAGGGGCTGAAACAGTGGGCGAGAAACCAAGGGGCTGAAACAGTGGGGCTGAAACAGGGGGCGAGAAACAGAGGGCGACAAACAGAGGGGCTGAAACAGAGGGGCTGAAACAGAGTGGCTGAAACAGAGGGCTATAAACAGAGGGGCTGAAACAGAGGGGCTGAAACAGAGGGGCTGAAACAGGGGGCGAGAAACAGAGGGGCTGAAACAGAGGGGCTGAAACAGAGGGGCTGAAACAGAGGGGCTGAAACAGAGGGCGAGAAACCAAGGGGCTGAAACAGATGGGCTGAAACAGGGGGCGAGAAACAGAGGGCGACAAACAGAGGGGCTGAAACAGAGGGTGAGAAACAGAGGGGCTGAAACAGAGGGGCTGAAACAGGGGGCGAGAAACAGAGGGGCTGAAACAGAGGGACTGAAACACAGGGACTGAAACAGAGGGGCTGAAACAAAGGGCGAGAAACATAGGGGCTGAAACAGAGGGCAAGAAACAGTGGGGCTGAAGCAGAGGGGCTGAAACAGAGGGGCTGAAACAGAGGGCGAGAAACCAAGGGGCTGAAACAGAGGGGCTGGAACAGATGGGCTGAAACAGAGGGCGAGAAACAGAGGGGCTGAAACAGAGGGGCTGAAACAGAGGGGCTGAAACAGAGGGCGAGAAACAGAGGGGCTGAAACAGAGGGGCTGAAACAGAGGGACTGAAACACAGGGACTGAAACAGAGGGGCTGAAACAGAGGGCGAGAAACAGAGGGCGAGAAACAGAGGGCGAGAAACAGAGGGGCTGAAACAGAGGGTGAGAAACAGAGGGGCTGAAACAGAGGGGCTGAAACAGGGGGCGAGAAACAGAAGGGCTGAAACAGAGGGGCTGGAACAGGGGGCGAGAAACAGAGGGGCTGAAACAGAGGGGGAGAAACAGAGGGGCTGAAACAGAGGGCGAGAAACAGAGGGGCTGAAACAGAGGGGCTGAAACAAGGGGCGAGAAACAGAGGGGCTGAAACAGAGGGGCTGAAACAGAGGGGCTGAAACAGAGGGGCTGAAACAGAGGGCGAGAAACAGAGGGGCTGAAACAGAGGGGCTGAAACAGAGGGCGAGAAACAGAGGGCTGAAACAGAGGGGCTGAAACAGAGGGGCTAAAACAGAGGGCGAGAAACAGAGGGGCTGAAACAGAGGGCGAGAAACAGAGAGCGAGAAACAGAGGGGCTGAAACAGAGGGCGAGAAACAGAGGGGCTGAAACAGAGGGCGAGAAACGGAGGGGCTGAAACAGAGGGCGAGAAACAGTGGGGCTGAAACAGAGGGGCTGAAACAGAGGGGCTGAAACAGTGGGCGAGAAACCAAGGGGCTGAAACAGAGGGGCTGAAACAGGGGGCGAGAAACAGAGGGCGACAAACAGAGGGGCTGAAACAGAGGGGCTGAAACTGAGTGGCTGAAACAGAGGGGCTGAAACAGGGGGCGAGAAACAGAGGGGCTGAAACAGAGGGCGAGAAACAGAGGGGCTGAAACAGAGGGGCTGAAACAGAGTGACTGAAACACAGGGACTGAAACAGAGGGGCTGAAACAGAGGGCGAGAAACAGAGGGGCTGAAACAGAGGGCAAGAAACAGTGGGGCTGAAACAGAGGGGCTGAAACAGAGGGGCTGAAACAGAGGGCGAGAAACCAAGGGGCTGAAACAGATGGGCTGAAACAGGGGGCGAGAAACAGAGGGCGACAAACAGAGGGGCTGAAACAGAGGGGCTGAAACAGATGGGCTGAAACAGAGGGCTAGAAACAGAGGGGCTGAAACAGAGGGGCTGAAACAGAGGGGCTGAAACAGAGGGCGAGAAACAGAGGGGCTGAAACAGAGGGGCTGAAACAGAGGGACTGAAACACAGGGACTGAAACAGAGGGGCTGAAACAGAGGGCGAGAAACAGAGGGCGAGAAACAGAGGGCGAGAAACAGAGGGGCTGAAACAGAGGGTGAGAAACAGAGGGGCTGAAACAGAGGGGCTGAAACAGGGGGCGAGAAGCAGAGGGGCTGAAACAGAGGGGCTGGAACAGGGGGCGAGAAACAGAGGGGCTGAAACAGAGGGCGAGAAACAGAGGGGCTGAAACAGAGGGGCTGAAACAGAGGGGCTGAAACAGAGGGGCTGAAACACAGGGCGAGAAACAGAGGGCGAGAAACAGAGGGCAAGAAACAGAGGGGCTGAAACAGAGGGCGAGAAACAGAGGGGCTGAAACAGAGGGGCTGAAAAAGGGCGCGAGAAACAGAGGGGCTGAATCAGAGGGGCTGAAACAGGGGCGGAGAGACAGAGGGGCTGAAACAGAGGGGCTGAAACAGAGGGGCTGAAACAGATGGCGAGAAACAGAGGTGCTGAAACAGTGGGGCTGAAACAGAGGGCGAGAAATCGAGGGGCTGAAACAGAGGGCGAGCAACAGAGGGGCTGAAACAGAGGGGCTGAAACAGAGGGCGAGAAACAGAGGGGCTGAAACAGAGGGCAAGAAACAGAGGGGCTGAAACAGAGGGGCTGAAACAGAGGGGATGAAACAGAGGGCGAGCAACTAAGGGGCTGAAACAGAGGGGCTGAAACAGGGTGGGAGAAACAGAGGGCGAGAAACAGAGGGGCTGAAACAGAGGGGCTGAAACAGAGGGCGAGAAACCGAGGGGCTGAAACAGAGGGCGAGCAACAGAGGGGCTGAAACAGAGGGGCTGAAACAGAGGGCGAGAAACAGAGGGGCTGAAACAGAGGGCACGAAACAGAGGGGCTGAAACAGAGGGGCAGAAACAGAGGGGCTGAAACAGAGGGCGAGCAACCAAGGGGCTGAAACAGAGGGGCTGAAACAGGGGGGGAGAAACAGAGGGCGAGAAACAGAGGGGCTGAAACAGAGGGGCTGAAACAGAGGGGCTGAAACGAGGGGCTGAAACAGAGGGCAAGAAACAGAGGGGCTGAAACAGAGGGGCTGAAACAGAGGGGCTGAAACAGAGGGCGAGAAACAGAGGGGCTGAAACAGAGGGCGAGAAACAGAGGGGCTGAAACAGAGGGGCTGAAACAGAGGGCGAGAAACAGAGGGCGAGAAACAGAGGGCGAGAAACAGAGGGGCTGAAACATAGGGCGAGAAACAGAGGGGCTGAAACAGAGGGGCTGAAACAGGGGGCGAGAAACAGAGGGGCTGAAACAGAGGGGATGGAACAGGGGGCGAGAAAGAGAGGGGCTGAAACAGAGGGGCTGAAACAGAGGGGCTGAAACAGGGTCGAGAAACAGGGGGCGAGAAACAGAGGGGCTGAAACAGAGGGGCTGAAACAGAGGGGCTGAAACAGAGGGCGAGAAACAGAGGGGCTGAAACAGAGGGCGAGAAACAGAGGGGCTGAAACAAAGGGGCTGAAACAGAGGGGCTGAAACAGAGGGCGAGAAACAGAGGGGCTGGAGCAGAGGGCGAGAAACAGAGGGGATGAAACAGAGGGGCTGAAACAGAGGGGCTGAAACAGAGGGCGAGAAACAGAGGGTGAGAAACAGAGGGCGAGAAACAGAGGGTTTGAAACAGAGGGCGAGAAACAGAGAGGCTGAAACAGAGGGGCTGAAACAGGGGGCGAGAAACAGAGGGGCTGAATCAGCGGGGCTGAAACATGGGGCGAGAGACAGAGTGGCTGAAACAGGGGGCGAGAGACAGAGGGGCTGAAACAGAGGGCGAGAAACAGAGGGGCTGAAACAGAGGGGCTGAAACAGAGGGCGAGAAACAGAGGGCTGAAACAGAGGGGCTGAAACAGAGGGCGAGAAACAGTGGGGCTGAAACAGAGGGGCTGAAACAGAGGGGCTGAAACAGTGGGCGAGAAACCAAGGGGCTAAAACAGTGGGGCTGAAACAGGGGGCGAGAAACAGAGGGCGACAAACAGAGGGGCTGAAACAGAGGGGCTGAAACAGAGTGGCTGAAACAGAGGGCTATAAACAGAGGGGCTGAAACAGAGGGGCTGAAACAGAGGGGCTGAAACAGGGGGCGAGAAACAGAGGGGCTGAAACAGAGGGCGAGAAACAGTGGGGCTGAAACAGAGGGGCTGAAACAGAGGGCGAGAAACCAAGGGGCTGAAACAGATGGGCTGAAACAGGGGGCGAGAAACAGAGGGCGACAAACAGAGGGGCTGAAACAGAGGGTGAGAAACAGAGGGGCTGAAACAGAGGGGCTGAAACAGGGGGCGAGAAACAGAGGGGCTGAAACAGAGGGACTGAAACACAGGGACTGAAACAGAGGGGCTGAAACAAAGGGCGAGAAACAGAGGGGCTGAAACAGAGGGCAAGAAACAGTGGGGCTGAAGCAGCGGGGCTGAAACAGAGGGGCTGAAACAGAGGGCGAGAAACCAAGGGGCTGAAACAGAGGGGCTGGAACAGATGGGCTGAAACAGAGGGCGAGAAACAGAGGGGCTGAAACAGAGGGGCTGAAACAGAGGGGCTGAAACAGAGGGCGAGAAACAGAGGGGCTGAAACAGAGGGGCTGAAACAGAGGGACTGAAACACAGGGACTGAAACAGAGGGGCTGAAACAGAGGGCGAGAAACAGAGGGCGAGAAACAGAGGGCGAGAAACAGAGGGGCTGAAACAGAGGGTGAGAAACAGAGGGGCTGAAACAGAGGGGCTGAAACAGGGGGCGAGAAACAGAAGGGCTGAAACAGAGGGGCTGGAACAGGGGGCGAGAAACAGAGGGGCTGAAACAGAGGGGGAGAAACAGAGGGGCTGAAACAGAGGGCGAGAAACAGAGGGGCTGAAACAGAGGGGCTGAAACAAGGGGCGAGAAACAGAGGGGCTGAAACAGAGGGGCTGAAACAGAGGGGCTGAAACAGAGGGGCTGAAACAGAGGGCGAGAAACAGAGGGGCTGAAACAGAGGGGCTGAAACAGAGGGCGAGAAACAGAGGGCTGAAACAGAGGGGCTGAAACAGAGGGGCTGAAACAGAGGGCGAGAAACAGAGGGGCTGAAACAGAGGGCGAGAAACAGAGAGCGAGAAACAGAGGGGCTGAAACAGAGGGCGAGAAACAGAGGGGCTGAAACAGAGGGCGAGAAACGGAGGGGCTGAAACAGAGGGCGAGAAACAGTGGGGCTGAAACAGAGGGGCTGAAACAGAGGGGCTGAAACAGTGGGCGAGAAACCAAGGGGCTGAAACAGAGGGGCTGAAACAGGGGGCGAGAAACAGAAGGGCTGAAACAGAGGGGCTGGAACAGGGGGCGAGAAACGGAGGGGCTGAAACAGGGGGCGAGAAACAGAGGGCGACAAACAGAGGGGCTGAAACAGAGGGGCTGAAACTGAGTGGCTGAAACAGAGGGGCTGAAACAGGGGGCGAGAAACAGAGGGGCTGAAACAGAGGGCGAGAAACAGAGGGGCTGAAACAGAGAGGCTGAAACAGAGTGACTGAAACACAGGGACTGAAACAGAGGGGCTGAAACAGAGGGCGAGAAACAGAGGGGCTGAAACAGAGGGCAAGAAACAGTGGGGCTGAAACAGAGGGGCTGAAACAGAGGGGCTGAAACAGAGGGCGAGAAACCAAGGGGCTGAAACAGATGGGCTGAAACAGGGGGCGAGAAACAGAGGGCGACAAACAGAGGGGCTGAAACAGAGGGGCTGAAACAGATGGGCTGAAACAGAGGGCTAGAAACAGAGGGGCTGAAACAGAGGGGCTGAAACAGAGGGGCTGAAACAGAGGGCGAGAAACAGAGGGGCTGAAACAGAGGGGCTGAAACAGAGGGACTGAAACACAGGGACTGAAACAGAGGGGCTGAAACAGAGGGCGAGAAACAGAGGGCGAGAAACAGAGGGCGAGAAACAGAGGGGCTGAAACAGAGGGTGAGAAACAGAGGGGCTGAAACAGAGGGGCTGAAACAGGGGGCGAGAAGCAGAGGGGCTGAAACAGAGGGGCTGGAACAGGGGGCGAGAAACAGAGGGGCTGAAACAGAGGGCGAGAAACAGAGGGGCTGAAACAGAGGGGCTGAAACAGAGGGGCTGAAACAGAGGGGCTGAAACACAGGGCGAGAAACAGAGGGCGAGAAACAGAGGGCAAGAAACAGAGGGGCTGAAACAGAGGGCGAGAAACAGAGGGGCTGAAACAGAGGGGCTGAAAAAGGGCGCGAGAAACAGAGGGGCTGAATCAGAGGGGCTGAAACAGGGGGCGAGAGACAGAGGGGCTGAAACAGAGGGGCTGAAACAGAGGGGCTGAAACAGATGGCGAGAAACAGAGGTGCTGAAACAGTGGGGCTGAAACAGAGGGCGAGAAATCGAGGGGCTGAAACAGAGGGGCTGAAACAGAGGGGCTGAAACAGAGGGCGAGAAACCGAGGGGCTGAAACAGAGGGGCTGAAACAGAGGGCGAGAAACAGAGGGGCTGAAACAGAGGGCGAGAAACAGAGGGGCTGAAACAGAGGGGCTGAAACAGAGGGGCTGAAACAGAGGGCGAGAAACCGAGGGGCTGAAACAGAGGGGCTGAAACAGAGGGCGAGAAACAGAGGGGCTGAAACAGAGGGCGAGAAACCGAGGGGCTGAAACAGAGGGGCTGATACAGAGGTGCTGAAACCGAGGGGCTGAAACAGAAGGCGAGAAACAGAGGGCGAGAAACAGAGGGGCTGAAACAGAGGGGCTGAAACAAAAGGGCTGAAACAGAGGGGCTGAAACAGAGGGCGAGAAACAGAGGGGCTGAAACAGAGGGCGAGAAACCGAGGGGCTGAAACAGAGGGGCTGAAACAGAGGGCGAGAAACAGAGGGGCTGAATAATGGGGGGAGAAACAGAGGGGCTGAAACAGAGGAGCTGAAACAGAGGGGCTGAAACAGAGGGCGAGAAACAGTGGGGCTGAAACAGAGGGGCTCAAACAGAGGGGCTGAAACAGAGGGCGAGAACCAGAGGGGCTGAATAATAGGGCGAGAAACAGAGGGGCTGAAACAGAGTAGCTGAAACAGAGGGGCTGAAACATAGGGCGAGAAACCGAGGGGCTGAAACAGAGGGCGAGAAACAGAGGGGCTGAAACAGAGTAGCTGAAACAGAGGGGCTGAAACAGAGGGCGAGAAAAAAGGGGCTGAAACAGAGGGGCTGAAACAGAGGGCGAGAAACAGAGGGCGAGAAACAGAGGGGCTGAAACAGAGGGCGAGAAACAGAGGGGCTGAAACAGAGGGGCTGAAACAGGGGGCGAGAAACAGAGGGGCTGAAACAGAGGGGCTGAAACAGGGGACGAGTAACAGAGGGGCTGAAACAGAGTGGCTGAAACAGGGGGCGAGAAACAGCGGGCGAGAAACAGGGGGGCTGAAACAGAGGGGCTGAAACAGAGGGGCTGAAACAGAGGGGCTGAAACAGAGGGCGAGAAACAGAGGGGCTGAAACAGAGGGCGATAAACAGAGGGGCTGAAACAGAGGGGCTGAAACAGAGGGGCTGAAACAGAGGGCGAGAAACCGAGGGGCTGAAACAGAAGGGCTGAAACAGAGGGAGAGAAACAGAGGGGCTGAAACAGAGGGCGAGAAACCGAGGGGCTGAAACAGAGGGGCTGAAACAGAAGGCGAGAAACAGAGGGCGAGAAACAGAGGGGCTGAAACAGAAGGGCTGAAACAGAGGGGCTGAAACAGAGGGCGAGAAACAGAGGGGCTGAAACAGAGGGCGAGAAACCGAGGGGCTGAAACAGAGGGGCTGAAACAGAGGGGCTGAAACAGAGGGCGAGAAACAGAGGGGCTGAATAATGGGGCGAGAAACAGAGGGCGAGA
Source organism: Chiloscyllium punctatum (assembly GCF_047496795.1). NCBI lineage: Eukaryota > Metazoa > Chordata > Chondrichthyes > Orectolobiformes > Hemiscylliidae > Chiloscyllium > Chiloscyllium punctatum. The sequence goes on along the minus strand of NW_027309804.1, from coordinate 1,572,755 downwards.
AACAGAGGGGCTGAATCAGAGGCCGAGAAACAGAGGGGCTGAAACAGAGGGGCTCAAACAGAGGGGCTGAAACAGAGGGCGAGAAACAGAGGGTCTGAATAATGGGGCGAGAAACAGAGGGCGAGAAACAGAGGGGCTGAAACAGAGGCCGAGAAACAGAGGGGCTGAAACAGAGGGGCTGAAACAGAGGCCGAGAAACAGAGGGGCTGAAACAGAGGGGCTGAAACAGAGGGGCTGAAACAGAAGGTGAGAAACAGAGGGGCTGAAACAGAGGGGCTGAAACAGAGGGTGAGAAGCAGAGGGGCTGAAACAGTGGGTGAGAAAAAGAGGGTCTGAAACAGAGGAGCTGAAACAGAGGGGCTGAAACAGAGGGGCTGAAACAGAAGGCGAGAAACAGAGGGCGAGAAACAGAGGGGCTGAAACAGAAGGGCTGAAACAGAGGGGCTGAAACAGAGGGCGAGAAACAGAGGGGCTGAAACAGGGGGCGAGAAACAGAGGGGCTGAAACAGAGGGGCTGAAACAGAGGGGCTGAAACAGAGGGGCTGAAACAGAGGGCGAGAAACAGAGGGGCTGAAACAGAGGGGCTGAAACAGAGGGCGAGAAACAGAGGGCTGAAACAGAGGGGCTGAAACAGAGGGGCTGAAACAGAGGGCGAGAAACAGAGGGGCTGAAACAGAGGGCGAGAAACAGAGAGCGAGAAACAGAGGGGCTGAAACAGAGGGCGAGAAACAGAGGGGCTGAAACAGAGGGCGAGAAACCGAAGGGCTGAAACAGAGGGCGAGAAACAGTGGGGCTGAAACAGAGGGGCTGAAACAGAGGGGCTGAAACAGTGGGCGAGAAACCAAGGGGCTGAAACAGTGGGGCTGAAACAGGGGGCGAGAAACAGAGGGCGACAAACAGAGGGGCTGAAACAGAGGGGCTGAAACAGAGTGGCTGAAACAGAGGGCTATAAACAGAGTTGCTGAAACAGAGGGGCTGAAACAGAGGGGCTGAAACAGAGGGCGAGAAACAGAGGGGCTGAAACAGAGGGCGAGAAACAGTGGGGCTGAAAGAGAGGGGCTGAAACAGAGGGCGAGAAACCAAGGGGCTGAAACAGATGGGCTGAAACAGGAGGTGAGAAACAGAGGGCGACAAACAGAGGGGCTGAAACAGAGGGCGAGAAACAGAGGGGCTGAAACAAAGGGGCTGAAACAGAGGGGCTGCAACAGAGGGCGAGAAACAGAGGGGCTGGAGCAGAGGGCGAGAAACAGAGGGGATGAAACAGAGGGGCTGAAACAGAGGGGCTGAAACAGAGGGCGAGAAACAGAGGGTGAGAAACAGAGGGCGAGAAACAGAGGGTTTGAAACAGAGGGCGAGAAACAGAGGGGCTGAAACAGAGGGGCTGAAACAGGGGGCGAGAAACAGAGGGGCTGAATCAGCGGGGCTGAAACATGGGGCGAGAGACAGAGTGGCTGAAACAAGGGGCGAGAGACAGAGGGGCTGAAACAGAGGGCGAGAAACAGAGGGGCTGAAACAGAGGGGCTGAAACAGAGGGCGAGAAACAGAGGGCTGAAACAGAGGGGCTGAAACAGAGGGCGAGAAACAGTGGGGCTGAAACAGAGGGGCTGAAACAGAGGGGCTGAAACAGTGGGCGAGAAACCAAGGGGCTGAAACAGTGGGGCTGAAACAGGGGGCGAGAAACAGAGGGCGACAAACAGAGGGGCTGAAACAGAGGGGCTGAAACAGAGTGGCTGAAACAGAGGGCTATAAACAGAGGGGCTGAAACAGAGGGGCTGAAACAGAGGGGCTGAAACAGGGGGCGAGAAACAGAGGGGCTGAAACAGAGGGGCTGAAACAGAGGGGCTGAAACAGAGGGGCTGAAACAGAGGGCGAGAAACCAAGGGGCTGAAACAGATGGGCTGAAACAGGGGGCGAGAAACAGAGGGCGACAAACAGAGGGGCTGAAACAGAGGGTGAGAAACAGAGGGGCTGAAACAGAGGGGCTGAAACAGGGGGCGAGAAACAGAGGGGCTGAAACAGAGGGACTGAAACACAGGGACTGAAACAGAGGGGCTGAAACAAAGGGCGAGAAACATAGGGGCTGAAACAGAGGGCAAGAAACAGTGGGGCTGAAGCAGAGGGGCTGAAACAGAGGGGCTGAAACAGAGGGCGAGAAACCAAGGGGCTGAAACAGAGGGGCTGGAACAGATGGGCTGAAACAGAGGGCGAGAAACAGAGGGGCTGAAACAGAGGGGCTGAAACAGAGGGGCTGAAACAGAGGGCGAGAAACAGAGGGGCTGAAACAGAGGGGCTGAAACAGAGGGACTGAAACACAGGGACTGAAACAGAGGGGCTGAAACAGAGGGCGAGAAACAGAGGGCGAGAAACAGAGGGCGAGAAACAGAGGGGCTGAAACAGAGGGTGAGAAACAGAGGGGCTGAAACAGAGGGGCTGAAACAGGGGGCGAGAAACAGAAGGGCTGAAACAGAGGGGCTGGAACAGGGGGCGAGAAACAGAGGGGCTGAAACAGAGGGGGAGAAACAGAGGGGCTGAAACAGAGGGCGAGAAACAGAGGGGCTGAAACAGAGGGGCTGAAACAAGGGGCGAGAAACAGAGGGGCTGAAACAGAGGGGCTGAAACAGAGGGGCTGAAACAGAGGGGCTGAAACAGAGGGCGAGAAACAGAGGGGCTGAAACAGAGGGGCTGAAACAGAGGGCGAGAAACAGAGGGCTGAAACAGAGGGGCTGAAACAGAGGGGCTAAAACAGAGGGCGAGAAACAGAGGGGCTGAAACAGAGGGCGAGAAACAGAGAGCGAGAAACAGAGGGGCTGAAACAGAGGGCGAGAAACAGAGGGGCTGAAACAGAGGGCGAGAAACGGAGGGGCTGAAACAGAGGGCGAGAAACAGTGGGGCTGAAACAGAGGGGCTGAAACAGAGGGGCTGAAACAGTGGGCGAGAAACCAAGGGGCTGAAACAGAGGGGCTGAAACAGGGGGCGAGAAACAGAGGGCGACAAACAGAGGGGCTGAAACAGAGGGGCTGAAACTGAGTGGCTGAAACAGAGGGGCTGAAACAGGGGGCGAGAAACAGAGGGGCTGAAACAGAGGGCGAGAAACAGAGGGGCTGAAACAGAGGGGCTGAAACAGAGTGACTGAAACACAGGGACTGAAACAGAGGGGCTGAAACAGAGGGCGAGAAACAGAGGGGCTGAAACAGAGGGCAAGAAACAGTGGGGCTGAAACAGAGGGGCTGAAACAGAGGGGCTGAAACAGAGGGCGAGAAACCAAGGGGCTGAAACAGATGGGCTGAAACAGGGGGCGAGAAACAGAGGGCGACAAACAGAGGGGCTGAAACAGAGGGGCTGAAACAGATGGGCTGAAACAGAGGGCTAGAAACAGAGGGGCTGAAACAGAGGGGCTGAAACAGAGGGGCTGAAACAGAGGGCGAGAAACAGAGGGGCTGAAACAGAGGGGCTGAAACAGAGGGACTGAAACACAGGGACTGAAACAGAGGGGCTGAAACAGAGGGCGAGAAACAGAGGGCGAGAAACAGAGGGCGAGAAACAGAGGGGCTGAAACAGAGGGTGAGAAACAGAGGGGCTGAAACAGAGGGGCTGAAACAGGGGGCGAGAAGCAGAGGGGCTGAAACAGAGGGGCTGGAACAGGGGGCGAGAAACAGAGGGGCTGAAACAGAGGGCGAGAAACAGAGGGGCTGAAACAGAGGGGCTGAAACAGAGGGGCTGAAACAGAGGGGCTGAAACACAGGGCGAGAAACAGAGGGCGAGAAACAGAGGGCAAGAAACAGAGGGGCTGAAACAGAGGGCGAGAAACAGAGGGGCTGAAACAGAGGGGCTGAAAAAGGGCGCGAGAAACAGAGGGGCTGAATCAGAGGGGCTGAAACAGGGGCGGAGAGACAGAGGGGCTGAAACAGAGGGGCTGAAACAGAGGGGCTGAAACAGATGGCGAGAAACAGAGGTGCTGAAACAGTGGGGCTGAAACAGAGGGCGAGAAATCGAGGGGCTGAAACAGAGGGCGAGCAACAGAGGGGCTGAAACAGAGGGGCTGAAACAGAGGGCGAGAAACAGAGGGGCTGAAACAGAGGGCAAGAAACAGAGGGGCTGAAACAGAGGGGCTGAAACAGAGGGGATGAAACAGAGGGCGAGCAACTAAGGGGCTGAAACAGAGGGGCTGAAACAGGGTGGGAGAAACAGAGGGCGAGAAACAGAGGGGCTGAAACAGAGGGGCTGAAACAGAGGGCGAGAAACCGAGGGGCTGAAACAGAGGGCGAGCAACAGAGGGGCTGAAACAGAGGGGCTGAAACAGAGGGCGAGAAACAGAGGGGCTGAAACAGAGGGCACGAAACAGAGGGGCTGAAACAGAGGGGCAGAAACAGAGGGGCTGAAACAGAGGGCGAGCAACCAAGGGGCTGAAACAGAGGGGCTGAAACAGGGGGGGAGAAACAGAGGGCGAGAAACAGAGGGGCTGAAACAGAGGGGCTGAAACAGAGGGGCTGAAACGAGGGGCTGAAACAGAGGGCAAGAAACAGAGGGGCTGAAACAGAGGGGCTGAAACAGAGGGGCTGAAACAGAGGGCGAGAAACAGAGGGGCTGAAACAGAGGGCGAGAAACAGAGGGGCTGAAACAGAGGGGCTGAAACAGAGGGCGAGAAACAGAGGGCGAGAAACAGAGGGCGAGAAACAGAGGGGCTGAAACATAGGGCGAGAAACAGAGGGGCTGAAACAGAGGGGCTGAAACAGGGGGCGAGAAACAGAGGGGCTGAAACAGAGGGGATGGAACAGGGGGCGAGAAAGAGAGGGGCTGAAACAGAGGGGCTGAAACAGAGGGGCTGAAACAGGGTCGAGAAACAGGGGGCGAGAAACAGAGGGGCTGAAACAGAGGGGCTGAAACAGAGGGGCTGAAACAGAGGGCGAGAAACAGAGGGGCTGAAACAGAGGGCGAGAAACAGAGGGGCTGAAACAAAGGGGCTGAAACAGAGGGGCTGAAACAGAGGGCGAGAAACAGAGGGGCTGGAGCAGAGGGCGAGAAACAGAGGGGATGAAACAGAGGGGCTGAAACAGAGGGGCTGAAACAGAGGGCGAGAAACAGAGGGTGAGAAACAGAGGGCGAGAAACAGAGGGTTTGAAACAGAGGGCGAGAAACAGAGAGGCTGAAACAGAGGGGCTGAAACAGGGGGCGAGAAACAGAGGGGCTGAATCAGCGGGGCTGAAACATGGGGCGAGAGACAGAGTGGCTGAAACAGGGGGCGAGAGACAGAGGGGCTGAAACAGAGGGCGAGAAACAGAGGGGCTGAAACAGAGGGGCTGAAACAGAGGGCGAGAAACAGAGGGCTGAAACAGAGGGGCTGAAACAGAGGGCGAGAAACAGTGGGGCTGAAACAGAGGGGCTGAAACAGAGGGGCTGAAACAGTGGGCGAGAAACCAAGGGGCTGAAACAGTGGGGCTGAAACAGGGGGCGAGAAACAGAGGGCGACAAACAGAGGGGCTGAAACAGAGGGGCTGAAACAGAGTGGCTGAAACAGAGGGCTATAAACAGAGGGGCTGAAACAGAGGGGCTGAAACAGAGGGGCTGAAACAGGGGGCGAGAAACAGAGGGGCTGAAACAGAGGGCGAGAAACAGTGGGGCTGAAACAGAGGGGCTGAAACAGAGGGCGAGAAACCAAGGGGCTGAAACAGATGGGCTGAAACAGGGGGCGAGAAACAGAGGGCGACAAACAGAGGGGCTGAAACAGAGGGTGAGAAACAGAGGGGCTGAAACAGAGGGGCTGAAACAGGGGGCGAGAAACAGAGGGGCTGAAACAGAGGGACTGAAACACAGGGACTGAAACAGAGGGGCTGAAACAAAGGGCGAGAAACAGAGGGGCTGAAACAGAGGGCAAGAAACAGTGGGGCTGAAGCAGCGGGGCTGAAACAGAGGGGCTGAAACAGAGGGCGAGAAACCAAGGGGCTGAAACAGAGGGGCTGGAACAGATGGGCTGAAACAGAGGGCGAGAAACTGAGGGGCTGAAACAGAGGGGCTGAAACAGAGGGGCTGAAACAGAGGGCGAGAAACAGAGGGGCTGAAAAAGAAGGGGCTGAAACAGAGGGACTGAAACACAGGGACTGAAACAGAGGGGCTGAAACAGAGGGCGAGAAACAGAGGGCGAGAAACAGAGGGCGAGAAACAGAGGGGCTGAAACAGAGGGTGAGAAACAGAGGGGCTGAAACAGAGGGGCTGAAACAGGGGGCGAGAAACAGAAGGGCTGAAACAGAGGGGCTGGAACAGGGGGCGAGAAACAGAGGGGCTGAAACAGAGGGGGAGAAACAGAGGGGCTGAAACAGAGGGCGAGAAACAGAGGGGCTGAAACAGAGGGGCTGAAACAAGGGGCGAGAAACAGAGGGGCTGAAACAGAGGGGCTGAAACAGAGGGGCTGAAACAGAGGGGCTGAAACAGAGGGCGAGAAACAGAGGGGCTGAAACAGAGGGGCTGAAACAGAGGGCGAGAAACAGAGGGCTGAAACAGAGGGGCTGAAACAGAGGGGCTGAAACAGAGGGCGAGAAACAGAGGGGCTGAAACAGAGGGCGAGAAACAGAGAGCGAGAAACAGAGGGGCTGAAACAGAGGGCGAGAAACAGAGGGGCTGAAACAGAGGGCGAGAAACGGAGGGGCTGAAACAGAGGGCGAGAAACAGTGTGGCTGAAACAGAGGGGCTGAAACAGAGGGGCTGAAACAGTGGGCGAGAAACCAAGGGGCTGAAACAGAGGGGCTGAAACAGGGGGCGAGAAACAGAAGGGCTGAAACAGAGGGGCTGGAACAGGGGGCGAGAAACGGAGGGGCTGAAACAGGGGGCGAGAAACAGAGGGCGACAAACAGAGGGGCTGAAACAGAGGGGCTGAAACTGAGTGGCTGAAACAGAGGGGCTGAAACAGGGGGCGAGAAACAGAGGGGCTGAAACAGAGGGCGAGAAACAGAGGGGCTGAAACAGAGAGGCTGAAACAGAGTGACTGAAACACAGGGACTGAAACAGAGGGGCTGAAACAGAGGGCGAGAAACAGAGGGGCTGAAACAGAGGGCAAGAAACAGTGGGGCTGAAACAGAGGGGCTGAAACAGAGGGGCTGAAACAGAGGGCGAGAAACCAAGGGGCTGAAACAGATGGGCTGAAACAGGGGGCGAGAAACAGAGGGCGACAAACAGAGGGGCTGAAACAGAGGGGCTGAAACAGATGGGCTGAAACAGAGGGCTAGAAACAGAGGGGCTGAAACAGAGGGGCTGAAACAGAGGGGCTGAAACAGAGGGCGAGAAACAGAGGGGCTGAAACAGAGGGGCTGAAACAGAGGGACTGAAACACAGGGACTGAAACAGAGGGGCTGAAACAGAGGGCGAGAAACAGAGGGCGAGAAACAGAGGGCGAGAAACAGAGGGGCTGAAACAGAGGGTGAGAAACAGAGGGGCTGAAACAGAGGGGCTGAAACAGGGGGCGAGAAGCAGAGGGGCTGAAACAGAGGGGCTGGAACAGGGGGCGAGAAACAGAGGGGCTGAAACAGAGGGCGAGAAACAGAGGGGCTGAAACAGAGGGGCTGAAACAGAGGGGCTGAAACAGAGGGGCTGAAACACAGGGCGAGAAACAGAGGGCGAGAAACAGAGGGCAAGAAACAGAGGGGCTGAAACAGAGGGCGAGAAACAGAGGGGCTGAAACAGAGGGGCTGAAAAAGGGCGCGAGAAACAGAGGGGCTGAATCAGAGGGGCTGAAACAGGGGGCGAGAGACAGAGGGGCTGAAACAGAGGGGCTGAAACAGAGGGGCTGAAACAGATGGCGAGAAACAGAGGTGCTGAAACAGTGGGGCTGAAACAGAGGGCGAGAAATCGAGGGGCTGAAACAGAGGGCGAGCAACAGAGGGGCTGAAACAGAGGGGCTGAAACAGAGGGCGAGAAACAGAGGGGCTGAAACAGAGGGCAAGAAACAGAGGGGCTGAAACAGAGGGGCTGAAACAGAGGGGATGAAACAGAGGGCGAGCAACTAAGGGGCTGAAACAGAGGGGCTGAAACAGGGTGGGAGAAACAGAGGGCGAGAAACAGAGGGGCTGAAACAGAGGGGCTGAAACAGAGGGCGAGAAACCGAGGGGCTGAAACAGAGGGCGAGCAACAGAGGGGCTGAAACAGAGGGGCTGAAACAGAGGGCGAGAAACAGAGGGGCTGAAACAGAGGGCACGAAACAGAGGGGCTGAAACAGAGGGGCAGAAACAGAGGGGCTGAAACAGAGGGCGAGCAACCAAGGGGCTGAAACAGAGGGGCTGAAACAGGGGGGGAGAAACAGAGGGCGAGAAACAGAGGGGCTGAAACAGAGGGGCTGAAACAGAGGGGCTGAAACGAGGGGCTGAAACAGAGGGCAAGAAACAGAGGGGCTGAAACAGAGGGGCTGAAACAGAGGGGCTGAAACAGAGGGCGAGAAACAGAGGGGCTGAAACAGAGGGCGAGAAACAGAGGGGCTGAAACAGAGGGGCTGAAACAGAGGGCGAGAAACAGAGGGCGAGAAACAGAGGGCGAGAAACAGAGGGGCTGAAACATAGGGCGAGAAACAGAGGGGCTGAAACAGAGGGGCTGAAACAGGGGGCGAGAAACAGAGGGGCTGAAACAGAGGGGATGGAACAGGGGGCGAGAAAGAGAGGGGCTGAAACAGAGGGGCTGAAACAGAGGGGCTGAAACAGGGGGCGAGAAACAGGGGGCGAGAAACAGAGGGGCTGAAACAGAGGGGCTGAAACAGAGGGGCTGAAACAGAGGGCGAGAAACAGAGGGGCTGAAACAGAGGGCGAGAAACTGAGGGGCTGAAACAAAGGGGCTGAAACAGAGGGGCTGAAACAGAGGGCGAGAAACAGAGGGGCTGGAGCAGAGGGCGAGAAACAGAGGGGATGAAACAGAGGGGCTGAAACAGAGGGGCTGAAACAGAGGGCGAGAAACAGAGGGTGAGAAACAGAGGGCGAGAAACAGAGGGTTTGAAACAGAGGGCGAGAAACAGAGGGGCTGAAACAGAGGGGCTGAAACAGGGGGCGAGAAACAGAGGGGCTGAATCAGCGGGGCTGAAACATGGGGCGAGAGACAGAGTGGCTGAAACAGGGGGCGAGAGACAGAGGGGCTGAAACAGAGGGCGAGAAACAGAGGGGCTGAAACAGTGGGGCTGAGACAGAGGGCGAGAAACCGAGGGGCTGAAACAGAGGGGTGAAACAGTGGGCGAGAAACCGAGGGGCTGAAACAGAGGGCGAGAAACAGAGGGGCTGAAACAGAGGGGCTGAAACAGTGGGGCTGAAACAGTGGGGCTGAAACAGAGGGCGAGAAAAAGAGGGGCTGAAACAGAGGGCGAGAAACTGAGGGGCTGAAACAGTGGGGCTGAAACAGAGAGCGAGAAAAAGAGGGGCTGAAACAGAAGGGGCTGAAAGAGAGGTTCTGAAACAGAGGGGCTGAAAGAGAGGGCGAGAAACAGAGGGGCTGAAACAGAGGGGCTGAAACAGAGGGGCTGAAACAGAGGGCGAGAGACAGAGGGCGAGAAACAGAGGGGCTGAAACAGAGGGGCTGAAACAGAGGGCGAGAAGCAGAGGGGCTGAAACAGTGGGTGAGAAAAAGAGGGGCTGAAACAGAGGAGCTGAAACAGAGGGGCTGAAACAGAGGGCGAGAAACCGAGGGGCTGAAACAGAGGGCGAGCAACAGAGGGGCTGAAACAGAGGGGCTCAAACAGAGGGCGAGAAACAGAGGGGCTGAAACAGAGGGCAAGAAACAGAGGGGCTGAAACAGAGGGGCAGAAACAGAGGGGCTGAAACAGAGGGCGAGCAACCAAGGGGCTGAAACAGAGGGGCTGAAACAGGGGGGGAGAAACAGAGGGCGAGAAACAGAGGGGCTGAAACAGAGGGGCTGAAACAGAGGGGCTGAAACGAGGGGCTGAAACAGAGGGCAAGAAACTGTGGGGCTGAAACAGAGGGGCTGAAACAGAGGGGCTGAAACAGAGGGCGAGAAACAGAGGGGCTGAAACAGAGGGCGAGAAACAGAGGGGCTGAAACAGAGGGGCTGAAACAGGAGGCGAGAAACAGAGGGGCTGAAACAGAGGGGCTGAAACAGAGGGGCTGAAACAGAGGGGCTGAAACAGAGGGCGAGAAACAGAGGGGCTGAAACAGAGGGCGAGAAACAGAGGGCTGAAACAGAGGGGCTGAAACAGAGGGGCTGAAACAGAGGGCGAGAAACAGAGGGGCTGAAACAGAGGGCGAGAAACAGAGAGCGAGAAACAGAGGGGCTGAAACAGAGGGCGAGAAACAGAGGGGCTGAAACAGAGGGCGAGAAACCGAGGGGCTGAAACAGAAGGCGAGAAACAGTGGGGCTGAAACAGAGGGGCTGAAACAGAGGGGCTGAAACAGTGGGCGAGAAACCAAGGGGCTGAAACAGAGAGGCTGAAACAAGGGGCGAGAAACAGAGGGCGACAAACAGAGGGGCTGAAACAGAGGGGCTGAAACAGAGTGGCTGAAACAGAGGGCTATAAACAGAGGGGCTGGAACAGAGGGGCTGAAACAGAGGGGCTGAAACAGGGGGCGAGAAACAGAGGGGCTGAAACAGAGGGCGAGAAACAGAGGGGCTGAAACAGAGGGGCTGAAACAGAGGGACTGAAACACAGGGACTGAAACAGAGGGGCTGAAACAGAGGGCGAGAAACAGAGGGGCTGAAGCAGAGGGCAAGAAACAGTGGGGCTGAAACAGAGGGGCTGGAACAGAGGGGCTGAAACAGAGGGCGAGAAACCAAGGTGCTGAAACAGATGGGCTGAAACAGGGTGCGAGAAACAGAGGGCGACAAACAGAGGGGCTGAAACAGAGGGGCTGAAACAGATGGGCTGAAACAGAGGGCTAGAAACAGAGGGGCTGAAACAGAGGGGCTGAAACAGAGGGGCTGAAACAGAGGGCGAGAAACAGAGGGGCTGAAACAGAGGGGCTGAAACAGAGGGACTGAAACACAGGGACTGAAACAGAGGGGCTGAAACAGAGGGCGAGAAACAGAGGGCGAGAAACAGAGGGGCTGAAACAGAGGGTGAGAAACAGAGGGGCTGAAACAGAGGGGCTGAAACAGGGGGCGAGAAGCAGAGGGGCTGAAACAGAGGGGCTGGAACAGGGGGCGAGAAACAGAGGCGCTGAAACAGAGGGCGAGAAACAGAGGGGCTGAAACAGAGGGGCTGAAACAGAGGGGCTGAAACAGAGGGGCTGAAACACAGGGCGAGAAACAGAGGGCGAGAAACAGAGGGCGAGAAACAGAGGGGCTGAAACAGAGGGCGAGAAACAGAGGGGCTGAAACAGAGGGGCTGAAAAAGGGCGCGAGAAACAGAGGGGCAGAATCAGAGGGGCGGAAACAGGGGACGATAGACAGAGGCACTGAAACAGAGGGGCTGAAACAGAGGGGCTGAAACAGAGGGCGAGAAACAGAGGGGCTGAAACAGTGGGGCTGAAACAGAGGGCGAGAAACCGAGGGGCTGAAACAGAGGGCGAGCAACAGAGGGGCTGAAACAGAGGGGCTGAAACAGAGGGCGAGAAACAGAGGGGCTGAAACAGTGGGCAAGAAACAGAGGGGCTGAAACAGAGGGGCTGAAACAGAGGGGCTGAAACAGAGGGCGAGCAACCAAGGGGCTGAAACAGAGGGGCTGAAACAGGGTGGGAGAAACAGAGGGCGAGAAACAGAGGGGCTGAAACAGAGGGGCTGAAACAGAGGGCGAGAAACCGAGGGGCTGAAACAGAGGGCGAGCAACAGAGGGGCTGAAACAGAGGGGCTGAAACAGAGGGCGAGATACAGAGGGGCTGAAACAGAGGGCAAGAAACAGAGGGGCTGAATCAGCGGGGCTGAAACATGGGGCGAGAGACAGAGTGGCTGAAACAGGGGGCGAGAGACAGAGGGGCTGAAACAGAGGGCGAGAAACAGAGGGGCTGAAACAGTGGGGCTGAGACAGAGGGCGAGAAACCGAGGGGCTGAAACAGAGGGGTGAAACAGTGGGCGAGAAACCGAGGGGCTGAAACAGAGGGCGAGAAACAGAGGGGCTGAAACAGAGGGGCTGAAACAGTGGGGCTGAAACAGTGGGGCTGAAACAGAGGGCGAGAAAAAGAGGGGCTGAAACAGAGGGCGAGAAACTGAGGGGCTGAAACAGTGGGGCTGAAACAGAGAGCGAGAAAAAGAGGGGCTGAAACAGAAGGGGCTGAAAGAGAGGTTCTGAAACAGAGGGGCTGAAAGAGAGGGCGAGAAACAGAGGGGCTGAAACAGAGGGGCTGAAACAGAGGGCTAGAGACAGAGGGCGAGAAACAGAGGGGCTGAAACAGAGGGGCTGAAACAGAGGGCGAGAAGCAGAGGGGCTGAAACAGTGGGTGAGAAAAAGAGGGGCTGAAACAGAGGAGCTGAAACAGAGGGGCTGAAACAGAGGGCGAGAAACCGAGGGGCTGAAACAGAGGGCGAGCAACAGAGGGGCTGAAGCAGAGGCGCTGAAACAGAGGGCGAGAAACAGAGGGGCTGAAACAGAGGGCAAGAAACGGAGGGGCTGAAACAGAGGGGCAGAAACAGAGGGGCTGAAACAGAGGGCGAGCAACCAAGGGGCTGAAACAGAGGGGCTGAAACAGGGGGGGAGAAACAGAGGGCGAGAAACAGAGGGGCTGAAACAGAGGGGCTGAAACAGAGGGGCTGACACGAGGGGCTGAAACAGAGGGCAAGAAACTGTGGGGCTGAAACAGAGGGGCTGAAACAGAGGGGCTGAAACAGAGGGCGAGAAACAGAGGGGCTGAAACAGAGGGCGAGAAACAGAGGGGCTGAAACAGAGGGGCTGAAACAGGAGGCGAGAAACAGAGGAGCTGAAACAGAGGGGCTGAAACAGAGGGGCTGAAACAGAGGGGCTGAAACAGAGGGCGAGAAACAGAGGGGCTGAAACACAGGGGCTGAAACAGAGGGCGAGAAACAGAGGGCTGAAACAGAGGGGCTGAAACAGAGGGGCTGAAACAGAGGGCGAGAAACAGAGGGGCTGAAACAGAGGGCGAGAAACAGAGAGCGAGAAACAGAGGGGCTGAAACAGAGGGCGAGAAACAGAGGGGCTGAAACAGAGGGCGAGAAACCGAGGGGCTGAAACAGAGGGCGAGAAACAGTGGGGCTGAAACAGAGGGGCTGAAACAGAGGGGCTGAAACAGTGGGCGAGAAACCAAGGGGCTGAAACAGAGAGGCTGAAACAAGGGGCGAGAAACAGAGGGCGACAAACAGAGGGGCTGAAACAGAGGGGCTGAAACAGAGTGGCTGAAACAGAGGGCTATAAACAGAGTGGCTGAAACAGAGGGGCTGAAACAGAGGGGCTGAAACAGGGGGCGAGAAACAGAGGGGCTGAAACAGAGGGCGAGAAACAGAGGGGCTGAAACAGAGGGGCTGAAACAGAGGGACTGAAACACAGGGACTGAAACAGAGGGGCTGAAACAGAGGGCGAGAAACAGAGGGGCTGAAACAGAGGGCAAGAAACAGTGGGGCTGAAGCAGAGGGGCTGAAACAGAGGGGCTGAAACAGAGGGCGAGAAACCAAGGGGCTGAAACAGATGGGCTGAAACAGGGGGCGAGAAACAGAGGGCGACAAACAGAGGGGCTGAAACAGAGGGGCTGAAACAGATGGGCTGAAACAGAGGGCTAGAAACAGAGGGGCTGAAACAGAGGGGCTGAAACAGAGGGGCTGAAACAGAGGGCGAGAAACAGAGGGGCTGAAACAGAGGGGCTGAAACAGAGGGACTGAAACACAGGGACTGAAACAGAGGGGCTGAAACAGAGGGCGAGAAACAGAGGGCGAGAAACAGAGGGCGAGAAACAGAGGGGCTGAAACAGAGGGTGAGAAACAGAGGGGCTGAAACAGAGGGGCTGAAACAGGGGGCGAGAAGCAGAGGGGCTGAAACAGAGGGGCTGGAACAGGGGGCGAGAAACAGAGGGGCTGAAACAGAGGGCGAGAAACAGAGGGGCTGAAACAGAGGGGCTGAAACAGAGGGGCTGAAACAGAGGGGCTGAAACAGAGGGGCTGAAACAGAGGGCGAGAAACAGAGGGCGAGAAACAGAGGGGCTGAAACAGAGGGCGAGAAACAGAGGGGCTGAAACAGAGGGGCTGAAAAAGGGCGCGAGAAACAGAGGGGCAGAATCAGAGGGGCGGAAACAGGGGGCGATAGACAGAGGCACTGAAACAGAGGGGCTGAAACAGAGGGGCTGAAACAGAGGGCGAGAAACAGAGGGGCTGAAACAGTGGGGCTGAAACAGAGGGCGAGAAACCGAGGGGCTGAAACAGAGGGCAAGAAACAGAGGGGCTGAAACAGAGGGGCTGAAACAGAGGGGCTGAAACAGAGGGCGAGCAACCAAGGGGCTGAAACAGAGGGGCTGAAACAGGGTGGGAGAAACAGAGGGCGAGAAACAGAGGGGCTGAAACAGAGGGGCTGAAACAGAGGGCGAGAAACCGAGGGGCTGAAACAGAGGGCGAGCAACAGAGGGGCTGAAACAGAGAGGCTGAAACAGAGGAGCTGAAACAGAGGGCGAGAAACAGAGGGGCTGAAACAGTGGGGCTGAAACAGAGGGCGGGAAACAGAGGGGCTGAAACAGAGGGCAAGAAACAGAGGGGCTGAAACAGAGGGGCTGAAACAGAGGGGCTGAAACAGAGGGCGAGCAACCAAGGGGCTGAAACAGAGGGGCTGAAACAGGGTGGGAGAAACAGAGGGCGAGAAACAGAGGGGCTGAAACAGAGGGGCTGAAACAGAGGGCGAGAAACCGAGGGGCTGAAACAGAGGGCGAGCAACAGAGGGGCTGAAACAGAGAGGCTGAAACAGAGGAGCTGAAACAGAGGGCGAGAAACAGAGAGGCTGAAACAGAGGGCGAGAAACAGAGTGGCTGAAACAGAGGGCAAGAAACAGAGGGGCTGAAACAGAGGGCGAGAAACAGAGGGGCTGAAACAGAGGGCGAGAAACAGATGGGCTGAAACAGAGGGCAAGAAACAGAGGGGCTGAAACAGAGGGGCAGAAACAGAGGGGCTGAAACAGAGGGCGAGCAACCAAGGGGCTGAAACAGAGCGGCTGAAACAGGGGGGGAGATACAGAGGGCGAGAAACAGAGGGGCTGAAACAGAGGGGCTGAAACAGAGGGGCTGAAACGAGGGGCTGAAACAGAGGGCAAGAAACAGAGGGGCTGAAACAGAGGGGCTGAAACAGAGGGAGCGAAACAGAGGGCGAGAAACAGAGGGGCTGAAACAGAGGGCGAGAAACAGAGGGGCTGAAACAGAGGGGCTGAAACAGAGGGCGAGAAACAGAGGGCGAGAAACAGAGGGCGAGAAACAGAGGGGCTGAAACATAGGGCGAGAAACAGAGGGGCTGAAACAGAGGGGCTGAAACAGGGGGCGAGAAACAGAGGGGCTGAAACAGAGGGGATGGAACAGGGGGCGAGAAACAGAGGGGCTGAAACAGAGGGGCTGAAACAGAGGGGCTGAAACAGGGGGCGAGAAACAGGGGGCGAGAAACAGAGAGGCTGAAACAGAGGGGCTGAAATAGAGGGGCTGAAACAGAGGGCGAGAAACAGAGGGGCTGAAACAGAGGGCGAGAAACAGAGGGGCTGAAACAAAGGGGCTGAAACAGAGGGGCTGAAACAGAGGGCGAGAAACAGAGGGGCTGGAGCAGAGGGCGAGAAACAGAGGGGATGAAACAGAGGGGCTGAAACAGAGGGGCTGAAACAGAGGGCGAGAAACAGAGGGTGAGAAACAGAGGGCGAGAAACAGAGGGGCTGAAACAGAGGGCGAGAAAGAGAGGGGCTGAAACAGAGGGGCTGAAACAGGGGGCGAGAAACAGAGGGGATGAATCAGCGGGGCTGAAACATGGGGCGAGAGACAGAGGGGCTGAAACAGAGGGCGAGAGACAGAGGGGCTGAAACAGAGGGCGAGAAACAGAGGGGCTGAAACAGTGGGGCTGAGACAGAGGGCGTGAAACCGAGGGGCTGAAACAGAGGGGCTGAAACAGTGGGCGAGAAACCGAGGGGCTGAAACAGAGGGCGAGAAACAGAGGGGCTGAAACAGAGGGGCTGAAACAGTGGGGCTGAAACAGTGGGGCTGAAACAGAGGGCGAGAAAAAGAGGGGCTGAAACAGAGGGGCTGAAACGGAGGGCGAGAAACTGAGGGGCTGAAACAGTGGGGCTGAAACAGAGAGCGAGAAAAAGAGGGGCTGAAACAGAAGGGGCTGAAAGAGAGGTTCTGAAACAGAGGGGCTGAAAGAGAGGGCGAGAAACAGAGGGGCTGAAACAGAGGGGCTGAAACAGAGGGGCTGAAACAGAGGGCTAGAGACAGAGGGCGAGAAACAGAGGGGCTGAAACAGAGGGCGAGAAGCAGAGGGGCTGAAACAGAGGGGCTGAAACAGAGGGCGAGAAAAAGAGGGGCTGAAACAGAGCAGCTGAAACAGAGGGGCTGAAACAGAGGGCGAGAAACAGAGGGGCTGAAACAGAGGGGCTGAAACAGAGGGCGAGAAACAGAGGGGCTGAAACAGAGGGGCTGAAACAGAGGGGCTGAAACAGAGGGCGAGAAACCAAGGGGCTGAAACAGAGGGTGAGAAACCGAGGGGCTGAACAGAGGGGCTGAAACAGAGGGGCTGAAACAGAGGGACTGAAACAGAGGGCGAGAAACCGAGGGGCTGAAACCGAGGGGCTGAAACAGGGGGTGAGAAACAGAGGGGCTGAAACAGAGGGGCTGAAACAGATGTGCTGAAACAGCGGGGCTGAAACAGAGGGCTAGAAACAGAAGGGCTGAAACAGAGGGGCTGAAACAGAGGGGCTGAAACAGAGGGCGAGAAACAGAGGGGCTGAAACAGAGGGGATGAAACAGAGGGGCTGAAACAGAGGGGGAGAAACAGAGGGCGAGAAACAGAGGGGCTGAAACAGAGGGGCTGAAACAGGGGGCGAGAAACAGAGCGTCTGAAACAGAGGGGCTGAAACAGAGGGCGAGAAACCGAGGGGCTGAAACAGAGGGGCTGAAACAGAGGGGCTGAAACAGAGGGCGAGAAACAGAGGGGCTGAATAATGGGGCGAGAAACAGAGGGCGAGAAACAGAGGGGCTGAAACAGAGGCCGAGAAACAGAGGGGCTGAAATAGAGGGGCTGAAACAGAGGGCGAGAAACAGAGGGGCTGAAACAGAGGGGCTGAAAGAGAGGGGCTGAAACAGAGGGCGAGAAACCAAGGGGCTGAAACGGAGGGGCTGAAACAGGGGGCGAGAAACAGAGAGCTGCAAACAGAGGGGCTGAAACAGAGGGGCTGAAACAGAGGGGCTGAAAAAGGGGGCGAGAAACAGAGAGCGGCAAAAAGAGGGGCTGAAACAGAAGGGGCTGAAAGAGAGGTTCTGAAACAGAGGGGCTGAAAGAGAGGGCGAGAAACAGAGGGGCTGAAACAGAGGGGCTGAAACAGAGGGGCTGAAACAGAGGGCTAGAGACAGAGGGCGAGAAACAGAGGGGCTGAAACAGAGGGCGAGAAGCAGAGGGGCTGAAACAGTGGGTGAGAAACAGAGGGGCTGAAACAGAGGGGCTGAAACAGATGTGCTGAAACAGCGGGGCTGAAACAGAGGGCTAGAAACAGAAGGGCTGAAACAGAGGGGCTGAAACAGAGGGGCTGAAACAGAGGGCGAGAAACAGAGGGGCTGAAACAGAGGGGATGAAACAGAGGGGCTGAAACAGAGGGGGAGAAACAGAGGGCGAGAAACAGAGGGGCTGAAACAGAGGGGCTGAAACAGGGGGCGAGAAACAGAGCGTCTGAAACAGAGGGGCTGAAACAGAGGGCGAGAAACCGAGGGGCTGAAACAGAGGGGCTGAAACAGAGGGGCTGAAACAGAGGGCGAGAAACAGAGGGGCTGAAACAGAGGCCGAGAAACAGAGGGGCTGAAATAGAGGGGCTGAAACAGAGGGCGAGAAACAGAGGGGCTGAAACAGAGGGCAAGAAACAGAGCGGCTGAAACAGAGGGGCTGAAACAGAGGGGCTGAAACAGAGGGCGAGAAACCAAGGGGCTGAAACGGAGGGGCTGAAATAGGGGGCGAGAAACAGAGAGCGGCAAACATAGGGGCTGAAACAGAGGGGCTGAAACAGAGGGGCTGAAAAAGGGGGCGAGAAACAGAGTGGCTGAATAAGAGGTGCTGAAACAGGGGGCGAGAGACAGAGGGGCTGAAACAGAGGGCGAGAGACAGAGGGGCTGAAACAGAGGGGCTGAAACAGAGTGCGAGAAACAGAGGGGCTGAAACAGAGGGTCTGAAACAGAGGGCGATAAACCGAGGGGCTGAACAGAGGGGCTGAAACAGAGGGGCTGAAACAGAGGGGCTGAAACAGAGGGGGAGAAACAGAGGGGCAGAAACAGAGGGCGAGAAACAGAGGGGCTGAAACAGAGGGGCTGAAACAGAGGGGCTGAAACAGAGGGCGAGAAACCGAGGCGCTGAAACAGAGGGGCTGAAACAGGGGGCGAGAAACAGAGGGAAAGAAACAGAGGGGCTGAAACAGTGGGGCTGAAACAGAGGGGCTGAAACAGAGGGCTAGAAACAGAGGGGCTGAAACAGAGGGGCTGAAACAGAGGGGCTGAAACAGAGGGCTGAAACAGAGGGCGAGAAACAGAGGGGCTGAAACAGAGGGGCTGAAACAGAGGGCGAGAAACAGAGGGCGAGAAACAGAGGGGCTGAAACAGAGGGCGAGAAACAGAGCGGCTGAAACAGAGGGGCTGAAACATGGGGCGAGAAAGAGAGGGGCTGAAACAGAGGAGCTGAAAAAGGGGGCGAGAAACAGAGGGGCTGAAACAGAGGGGCTGAAACAGGGGGCGAGAAACAGCGGGCGAGAAACAGGGGGGCTGAAACAGAGGGGCTGAAACAGAGGGGCTGAAACAGAGGGGCTGAAACAGAGGGCGAGAAACAGAGGGGCTGAAACAGAGGGCGAGAAACAGAGGGGCTGAAACAGAGGGGCTGAAACAGAGGGGCTGAAACAGAGGGCGAGAAACCGAGGGGCTGAAACAGAGGGGCTGAAACAGAGGGCGAGAAACAGAGGGGCTGAAACAGAGGGCGAGAAACCGAGGGGCTGAAACAGAGGGGCTGATACAGAGGTGCTGAAACAGAGGGGCTGAAACAGAAGGCGAGAAACAGAGGGCGAGAAACAGAGGGGCTGAAACAGAGGGGCTGAAACAAAAGGGCTGAAACAGAGGGGCTGAAACAGAGGGCGAGAAACAGAGGGGCTGAAACAGAGGGCGGGAAACCGAGGGGCTGAAACAGAGGGGCTGAAACAGAGGGGCTGAAACAGAGGGCGAGAAACAGAGGGGCTGAATAATGGGGGGAGAAACAGAGGGGCTGAAACAGAGAAGCTGAAACAGAGGGGCTGAAACAGAGGGCGAGAAACAGTGGGGCTGAAACAGAGGGGCTCAAACAGAGGGGCTGAAACAGAGGGCGAGAACCAGAGGGGCTGAATAATAGGGCGAGAAACAGAGGGGCTGAAACAGAGTAGCTGAAACAGAGGGGCTGAAACAGAGGGCGAGAAACCGAGGGGCTGAAACAGAGGGCGAGAAACAGAGGGGCTGAAACAGAGTAGCCGAAACAGAGGGGCTGAAACAGAGGGCGAGAAATAGAGGGGCTGAAACAGAGGGGCTGAAACAGAGGGCGAGAAACAGAGGGCGAGAAACAGAGGGGCTGAAACAGAGGGCGAGAAACAGAGGGGCTGAAACAGAGGGGCTGAAACAGGGGGCGAGAAACAGAGGGGCTGAAACAGAGGGGCTGAAACAGGGGACGAGTAACAGAGGGGCTGAAACAGAGTGGCTGAAACAGGGGGCTAGAAACAGCGGGCGAGAAACAGGGGGGCTGAAACAGAGGGGCTGAAACAGAGGGGCTGAAACAGAGGGGCTGAAACAGAGGGCGAGAAACAGAGGGGCTGAAACAGAGGGCGATAAACAGAGGGGCTGAAACAGAGGGGCTGAAACAGAGGGGCTGAAACAGAGGGCGAGAAACCGAGGGGCTGAAACAGAAGGGCTGAAACAGAGGGCGAGAAACAGAGGGGCTGAAACAGAGGGCGAGAAACCGAGGGGCTGAAACAGAGGGGCTGAAACAGAGGTGCTGAAACAGAGGGGCTGAAACAGAAGGCGAGAAACAGAGGGCGAGAAACAGAGGGGCTGAAACAGAAGGGCTGAAACAGAGGGGCTGAAACAGAGGGCGAGAAACAGAGGGGCTGAAACAGAGGGCGAGAAACCGAGGGGCTGAAACAGAGGGGCTGAAACAGAGGGGCTGAAACAGAGGGCGAGAAACAGAGGGGCTGAATAATGGGGCGAGAAACAGAGGGCGAGAAACAGAGGGGCTGAAACAGAGGCCGAGAAACAGAGGGGCTGAAACAGAGGGGCTGAAACAGAGGGGCTGAAACAGGGGGCGAGAAACAGAGGGGCTGAATAATGGGGCGAGAAACAGAGGGCGAGAAACAGAGGGGCTGAAACAGAGGCCGAGAAACAGAGGGGCTGAAACAGAGGGGCTGAAACAGAGGCCGAGAAACAGAGGGGCTGAAACAGAGGGGCTGAAACAGAAGGTGAGAAACAGAGGGGCTGAAACAGAGGGGCTGAAACAGAGGGTGAGAAGCAGAGGGGCTGAAACAGTGGGTGAGAAAAAGAGGGTCTGAAACAGAGGAGCTGAAACAGAGGGGCTGAAACAGAGGGGCTGAAACAGAAGGCGAGAAACAGAGGGCGAGAAACAGAGGGGCTGAAACAGAAGGGCTGAAACAGAGGGGCTGAAACAGAGGGCGAGAAACAGAGGGGCTGAAACAGAGGGCGAGAAACCGATGGGCTGAAACAGAGGGGCTGAAACAGAGGGGCTGAAACAGAGGGCGAGAAACAGAGGGGCTGAATAATGGGGCGAGAAACAGAGGGCGAGAAACAGAGGGGCTGAAACAGAGGCCGAGAAACAGAGGGGCTGAAACAGAGGGGCTCAAACAGAGCGGCTGAAACAGAGGGCGAGAAACAGAGGGGCTGAAACAGAGGGGCTGAAACAGAGGGGCTGAAACAGAGGGTGAGAAACAGAGGGGCTGAAACAGAGGGGCTGAAACAGAGAGTGAGAAGCAGAGGGGCTGAAACAGTGGGTGAGAAAAAGAGGGTCTGAAACAGAGGAGCTGAAACAGAGAGGCTGAAACAGAGGGCGAGAAACAGAGGGGCTGAAACAGAGGGCGAGAAACCGAGGGGCTGAAACAGAGGGCGAGAAACAGAGGGGCTGAAACAGAGGCGCTGAAACAGAGGGCGAGAAACAGGGGGGCTGAAACAGTGGGCGAGAAACAGAGGGGCTGAAACAGAGGGGCTGAAACAGAGGGCGAGAACCAGAGGGGCTGAAACAGAGGGCGAGAACCAGAGGGGCTGAAACAGAGGGCGAGAAACCGAGGGGCTGAAACAGAGGGCGAGAAACAGAGGGGCTGAAACAGAGGGCGAGAAACAGAGGGGCTGAAACAGAGGGGCTGAAACAGGGGGCGAGAAACAGAGGGGCTGAAACAGAGGGCTGAAACAGAGGGGCTGAAACAGAGGGCGAGAAACAGAGGGGCTGAAACAGAGGGGCTGAAACAGAGGGCGTGAAACAGAGGGCTGAAACAGAGGGGCTGAAACAGAGGGGCTGAAACAGAGGGCGAGAAACAGAGGGGCTGAAACAGAGGGCGAGAAACAGAGAGCGAGAAACAGTGGGGCTGAAACAGAAGGGCTGAAACAGAGGGGCTGAAACAGAGTGCGAGAAACAGAGGTGCTGAAACAGAGGGCGAGAAACTGAGGGGCTGAAACAGAGGGGTTGAAACAGAGGGGCTGAAACAGAGGGGCTGAAACAGAGGGGCTGAAACAGAGGGCGAGAAACCGAGGGGCTGAAACAGAGGGCGAGAAACAGAGGGGCTGAAATAGAGGGGCTGAAACAGAGGTCGCGAACCAGAGGGGCTGAAACAGAGGGCAAGAAACAGAGGGCGAGAAACCGAGGGGCTGAAACAGAGGGCGAGAAACAGAGGGGCTGAAATAGAGGGGCTGAAACAAAGGGCGAGAACCAGAGGGGCTGAAACAGAGGGCGAGAAACTGAGGGGCTGAAACAGAGGGGTTGAAACAGAGGGGCAGAAACAGAGGGGCTGAAACAGAGGGGCTGAAACAGAGGGCGAGAAACCGAGGGGCTGAAACAGAGGGCGAGAAACAAAGGGACTGAAATAGAGGGGCTGAAACAGAGGGCGAGAAACAGAGGGGCTGAAACAGAGGGCAAGAAACAGAGGGGCTGAAACAGAGGGGCTGAAACAGAGGGCGAGAAACCAAGGGGCTGAAACAGAGGGGCTGAAACAGGGGGCGAGAAACAGAGAGCGGCAAACAGAGGGGCTGAAACAGAGGGGCTGAAACAGAGGGGCTGAAAAAGGGGGCGAGAAACAGAGTGGCTGAATCAGAGGTGCTGAAACAGGGGGCGAGAGACAGAGGGTCTGAAACAGAGGGGCTGAAACAGAGGGCGAGAAACGGAGGGGCTGAAACAGAGGGCGAGAAACAGAGGGGCTGAAATAGAGGGGCTGAAACAGAGGGCGAGAGACAGAGGGGCTGAAACAGAGGGCGAGAGACAGAGGGGCTGAAACAGAGGGGCTGAAACAGAGTGCGAGAAACAGAGGGGCTGAAACAGAGGGTCTGAAACAGAGGGCGATAAACCGAGGGGCTGAACAGAGGGGCTGAAACAGAGGGGCTGAAACAGAGGGGCTGAAACAGAGGGGGAGAAACAGAGGGGCAGAAACAGAGGGCGAGAAACAGAGGGGCTGAAACAGAGGGGCTGAAACAGAGGGGCTGAAACAGAGGGCGAGAAACCGAGGCGCTGAAACAGAGGGGCTGAAACAGGGGGCGAGAAACAGAGGGAAAGAAACAGAGGGGCTGAAACAGTGGGGCTGAAACAGAGGGGCTGAAACAGAGGGCTAGAAACAGAGGGGCTGAAACAGAGGGGCTGAAACAGAGGGGCTGAAACAGAGGGCTGAAACAGAGGGCGAGAAACAGAGGGGCTGAAACAGAGGGGCTGAAACAGAGGGCGAGAAACAGAGGGCGAGAAACAGAGGGGCTGAAACAGAGGGCGAGAAACAGAGCGGCTGAAACAGAGGGGCTGAAACATGGGGCGAGAAAGAGAGGGGCTGAAACAGAGGAGCTGAAAAAGGGGGCGAGAAACAGAGGGGCTGAAACAGAGGGGCTGAAACAGGGGGCGAGAAACAGCGGGCGAGAAACAGGGGGGCTGAAACAGAGGGGCTGAAACAGAGGGGCTGAAACAGAGGGGCTGAAACAGAGGGCGAGAAACAGAGGGGCTGAAACAGAGGGCGAGAAACAGAGGGGCTGAAACAGAGGGGCTGAAACAGAGGGGCTGAAACAGAGGGCGAGAAACCGAGGGGCTGAAACAGAGGGGCTGAAACAGAGGGCGAGAAACAGAGGGGCTGAAACAGAGGGCGAGAAACCGAGGGGCTGAAACAGAGGGGCTGATACAGAGGTGCTGAAACAGAGGGGCTGAAACAGAAGGCGAGAAACAGAGGGCGAGAAACAGAGGGGCTGAAACAGAGGGGCTGAAACAAAAGGGCTGAAACAGAGGGGCTGAAACAGAGGGCGAGAAACAGAGGGGCTGAAACAGAGGGCGGGAAACCGAGGGGCTGAAACAGAGGGGCTGAAACAGAGGGGCTGAAACAGAGGGCGAGAAACAGAGGGGCTGAATAATGGGGGGAGAAACAGAGGGGCTGAAACAGAGAAGCTGAAACAGAGGGGCTGAAACAGAGGGCGAGAAACAGTGGGGCTGAAACAGAGGGGCTCAAACAGAGGGGCTGAAACAGAGGGCGAGAACCAGAGGGGCTGAATAATAGGGCGAGAAACAGAGGGGCTGAAACAGAGTAGCTGAAACAGAGGGGCTGAAACAGAGGGCGAGAAACCGAGGGGCTGAAACAGAGGGCGAGAAACAGAGGGGCTGAAACAGAGTAGCCGAAACAGAGGGGCTGAAACAGAGGGCGAGAAATAGAGGGGCTGAAACAGAGGGGCTGAAACAGAGGGCGAGAAACAGAGGGCGAGAAACAGAGGGGCTGAAACAGAGGGCGAGAAACAGAGGGGCTGAAACAGAGTGGCTGAAACAGGGGGCGAGAAACAGAGGGGCTGAAACAGAGGGGCTGAAACAGGGGACGAGTAACAGAGGGGCTGAAACAGAGTGGCTGAAACAGGGGGCTAGAAACAGCGGGCGAGAAACAGGGGGGCTGAAACAGAGGGGCTGAAACAGAGGGGCTGAAACAGAGGGGCTGAAACAGAGGGCGAGAAACAGAGGGGCTGAAACAGAGGGCGATAAACAGAGGGGCTGAAACAGAGGGGCTGAAACAGAGGGGCTGAAACAGAGGGCGAGAAACCGAGGGGCTGAAACAGAAGGGCTGAAACAGAGGGCGAGAAACAGAGGGGCTGAAACAGAGGGCGAGAAACCGAGGGGCTGAAACAGAGGGGCTGAAACAGAGGTGCTGAAACAGAGGGGCTGAAACAGAAGGCGAGAAACAGAGGGCGAGAAACAGAGGGGCTGAAACAGAAGGGCTGAAACAGAGGGGCTGAAACAGAGGGCGAGAAACAGAGGGGCTGAAACAGAGGGAGAGAAACCGAGGGGCTGAAACAGAGGGGCTGAAACAGAGGGGCTGAAACAGAGGGCGAGAAACAGAGGGGCTGAATAATGGGGCGAGAAACAGAGGGCGAGAAACAGAGGGGCTGAAACAGAGGCCGAGAAACAGAGGGGCTGAAACAGAGGGGCTGAAACAGAGGGGCTGAAACAGGGGGCGAGAAACAGAGGGGCTGAATAATGGGGCGAGAAACAGAGGGCGAGAAACAGAGGGGCTGAAACAGAGGCCGAGAAACAGAGGGGCTGAAACAGAGGGGCTGAAACAGAGGCCGAGAAACAGAGGGGCTGAAACAGAGGGGCTGAAACAGAAGGTGAGAAACAGAGGGGCTGAAACAGAGGGGCTGAAACAGAGGGTGAGAAGCAGAGGGGCTGAAACAGTGGGTGAGAAAAAGAGGGTCTGAAACAGAGGAGCTGAAACAGAGGGGCTGAAACAGAGGGGCTGAAACAGAAGGCGAGAAACAGAGGGCGAGAAACAGAGGGGCTGAAACAGAAGGGCTGAAACAGAGGGGCTGAAACAGAGGGCGAGAAACAGAGGGGCTGAAACAGAGGGCGAGAAACCGATGGGCTGAAACAGAGGGGCTGAAACAGAGGGGCTGAAACAGACGGCGAGAAACAGAGGGGCTGAATAATGGGGCGAGAAACAGAGGGCGAGAAACAGAGGGGCTGAAACAGAGGCCGAGAAACAGAGGGGCTGAAACAGAGGGGCTCAAACAGAGCGGCTGAAACAGAGGGCGAGAAACAGAGGGGCTGAAACAGAGGGGCTGAAACAGAGGGGCTGAAACAGAGGGTGAGAAACAGAGGGGCTGAAACAGAGGGGCTGAAACAGAGAGTGAGAAGCAGAGGGGATGAAACAGTGGGTGAGAAAAAGAGGGTCTGAAACAGAGGAGCTGAAACAGAGAGGCTGAAACAGAGGGCGAGAAACAGAGGGGCTGAAACAGAGGGCGAGAAACCGAGGGGCTGAAACAGAGGGCGAGAAACAGAGGGGCTGAAACAGAGGCGCTGAAACAGAGGGCGAGAAACAGGGGGGCTGAAACAGTGGGCGAGAAACAGAGGGGCTGAAACAGAGGGGCTGAAACAGAGGGCGAGAACCAGAGGGGCTGAAACAGAGGGCGAGAACCAGAGGGGCTGAAACAGAGGGCGAGAAACCGAGGGGCTGAAACAGAGGGCGAGAAACAGAGGGGCTGAAACAGAGGGCGAGAAACAGAGGGGCTGAAACAGAGGGGCTGAAACAGGGGGCGAGAAACAGAGGGGCTGAAACAGAGGGCTGAAACAGAGGGGCTGAAACAGAGGGCGAGAAACAGAGGGGCTGAAACAGAGGGGCTGAAACAGAGGGCGTGAAACAGAGGGCTGAAACAGAGGGGCTGAAACAGAGGGGCTGAAACAGAGGGCGAGAAACAGAGGGGCTGAAACAGAGGGCGAGAAACAGAGAGCGAGAAACAGTGGGGCTGAAACAGAAGGGCTGAAACAGAGGGGCTGAAACAGAGTGCGAGAAACAGAGGTGCTGAAACAGAGGGCGAGAAACTGAGGGGCTGA
The DNA here is from genome assembly GCF_047496795.1 of Chiloscyllium punctatum. Classification (NCBI taxonomy): domain Eukaryota; kingdom Metazoa; phylum Chordata; class Chondrichthyes; order Orectolobiformes; family Hemiscylliidae; genus Chiloscyllium; species Chiloscyllium punctatum. The sequence continues at coordinate 1,546,622 of NW_027309804.1, read as the reverse complement.
AACAGAGGGGTTGAAACAGAGGGGCTGAAACAGAGGGGCTGAAACAGAGGGGCTGAAACAGAGGGCGAGAAACCGAGGGGCTGAAACAGAGGGCGAGAAACAGAGGGGCTGAAATAGAGGGGCTGAAACAGAGGTCGCGAACCAGAGGGGCTGAAACAGAGGGCAAGAAACAGAGGGCGAGAAACCGAGGGGCTGAAACAGAGGGCGAGAAACAGAGGGGCTGAAATAGAGGGGCTGAAACAAAGGGCGAGAACCAGAGGGGCTGAAACAGAGGGCGAGAAACTGAGGGGCTGAAACCGAGGGGTTGAAACAGAGGGGCAGAAACAGAGGGGCTGAAACAGAGGGGCTGAAACAGAGGGCGAGAAACCGAGGGGCTGAAACAGAGGGCGAGAAACAAAGGGACTGAAATAGAGGGGCTGAAACAGAGGGCGAGAAACAGAGGGGCTGAAACAGAGGGCAAGAAACAGAGGGGCTGAAACAGAGGGGCTGAAACAGAGGGCGAGAAACCAAGGGGCTGAAACAGAGGGGCTGAAACAGGGGGCGAGAAACAGAGAGCGGCAAACAGAGGGGCTGAAACAGAGGGGCTGAAACAGAGGGGCTGAAAAAGGGGGCGAGAAACAGAGTGGCTGAATCAGAGGTGCTGAAACAGGGGGCGAGAGACAGAGGGTCTGAAACAGAGGGGCTGAAACAGAGGGCGAGAAACGGAGGGGCTGAAACAGAGGGCGAGAAACAGAGGGGCTGAAATAGAGGGGCTGAAACAGAGGGCGAGAACCAGAGGGGCTGAAACAGAGGGCGAGAAACTGAGGGGCTGAAACAGAGGGGTTGAAACAGAGGGGCAGAAACAGAGGGGCTGAAACCGAGGGGCTGAAACAGAGGGCGAGAAACCGAGGGGCTGAAACAGAGGGCGAGAAACAGAGGGGCTGAAATAGAGGGGCTGAAACAGAGGGCGAGAAACAGAGGGGCTGAAACAGAGGGCAAGAAACAGAGGGGCTGAAACAGAGGGGCTGAAACAGAGGGGCTGAAACAGAGGGCGAGAAACCAAGGGGCTGAAACAGAGGGGCTGAAACAGGGGGCGAGAAACAGAGAGCGGCAAACAGAGGGGCTGAAACAGAGGGGCTGAAACAGAGGGGCTGAAAAAGGGGGCGAGAAACAGAGTGGCTGAATCAGAGGTGCTGAAACAGGGGGCGAGAGACAGAGGGGCTGAAACAGAGGGCGAGAGACAGAGGGGCTGAAACAGAGGGGCTGAAACAGAGGGCGAGAAACAGAGGGGCTGAAACAGAGGGGCTGAAACAGAGGGCGATATACCGAGGGGCTGAACAGAGGGGCTGAAACAGAGGGGCTGAAACAGAGGGGCTGAAACAGAGGGGGAGAAACAGAGGGGCAGAAACAGAGGGCGAGAAACAGAGGGGCTGAAACAGAGGGGCTGAAACAGAGGGGCTGAAACAGAGGGCGAGAAACCGAGGCGCTGAAACAGAGGGGCTGAAACAGGGGGCGAGAAACAGAGGGAAAGAAACAGAGGGGCTGAAACAGAGGGGCTGAAACAGAGGGGCTGAAACAGAGGGCTAGAAACAGAGGGGCTGAAACAGAGGGGCTGAAACAGAGGGGCTGAAACAGAGGGGCTGAAACAGAGGGCGAGAAACAGAGGGGCTGAAACAGAGGGGCTGAAACAGAGGGCGAGAAACAGAGGGCGAGAAACAGAGGGGCTGAAACAGAGGGCGAGAAACAGAGGGGCTGAAACAGAGGGGCTGAAACAGGGGGCGAGAAAGAGAGGGGCTGAAACAGAGGAGCTGAAAAAGGGGGCGAGAAACAGAGGGGCTGAAACAGAGGGGCTGAAACAGGGGGCGAGAAACAGCGGGCGAGAAACAGGGGGGCTGAAACAGAGGGGCTGAAACAGAGGGGCTGAAACAGAGGGGCTGAAACAGAGGGCGAGAAACAGAGGGGCTGAAACAGAGGGCGAGAAACATAGGGGCTGAAACAGAGGGGCTGAAACAGAGGGGCTTAAACAGAGGGCGAGAAACCGAGGGGCTGAAACAGAGGGGCTGAAACAGAGGGCGAGAAACAGAGGGGCTGAAACAGAGGGCGAGAAACCGAGGGGCTGAAACAGAGGGGCTGATACAGAGGTGCTGAAACAGAGGGGCTGAAACAGAAGGCGAGAAATAGAGGGCGAGAAACAGAGGGGCTGAAACAGAGGGGCTGAAACAACAGTGCTGAAACAGAGGGGCTGAAACAGAGGGCGAGAAACAGAGGGGCTGAAACAGAGGGCGAGAAACCGAGGGGCTGAAACAGAGGGGCTGAAACAGAGGGGCTGAAACAGAGGACGAGAAACAGAGGGGCTGAATAATGGGGGGAGAAACAGAGGGGCTGAAACAGAGGAGCTGAAACAGAGGGGCTGAAACAGAGGGCAAGAAACAGTGGCGCTGAAACAGAGGGGCTCAAACAGAGGGGCTGAAACAGAGGGCGAGAAACAGAGGGGCTGAATAATAGGGCGAGAAACCGAGGGGCTGAAACAGAGGGGCTGAAACAGAGGGCCTGAAACAGAGGGTGAGAAACAGAGGGGCGGAAACAGAGGGCGAGAAGCAGAGGGGCTGAAACAGTGGGTGAGAAAAAGAGGGGCTGAAACAGAGGAGCTGAAACAGAGGGGCAGAAACAGAGGGCGAGAAACAGAGGGGCTGAAACAGAGGGCGAGAAACCGAGGGGCTGAAAGAGAGGGGCTGAAACAGAGGGCGAGAAGCAGGGGGGCTGAAACAGAGGGCGAGAAACAGAGGGGCTGAAACAGAGGGCGAGAACCAGAGTGGCTGAAACAGAGGGCGAGAAACAGTGGGGCTGAAACAGAGGGGCTGAAACAGACGGGCTGAAACAGAGGGCGAGAAACCGAGGTGCTGAAACAGAGGGCGAGAAACAGAGGGGCTGAAACAGAGGGGCTGAAACAGGGGGCGAGAAACAGAGGGGCTGAAACAGAGGGGCTGAAACAGAGGGGCTGAAACAGAGGGGCTGAAACAGAGGGCGAGAAACAGAGGGGTGAAACAGAGGGGCTGAAACAGAGGGCGAGAAACAGTGGGGCTGAAACAGAGGGGCTGAAACAGAGGGGCTGAAACAGAGGGCGAGAAACCGAGGGGCTGAAACATGGGGCGAGAAACAGAGGGGCTGAAATAGAGGGGCTGAAACAGAGGGGCTGAAACAGAGGGCGAGAAACAGTGGGGCTGAAACAGAGGGCGAGAAACAGAGGGGCTGAAACAGAGGGGCTGAAACAGAGGGCGAGAAACAGTGGGGCTGAAACAGAGGGGCTGAAACAGAGGGGCTGAAACAGAGGGCGAGAAACCGAGGGGCTGAAACAGAGGGCGAGCAACAGAGGGGCTGAAACAGAGGGGCTGAAACAGAGGGCGAGAAACAGAGGGGCTGAAACAGAGGGCAAGAAACAGAGGGGCTGAAACAGAGGGGCAGAAACAGAGGGGCTGAAACAGAGGGCGAGCAACCAAGGGGCTGAAACAGAGGGGCTGAAACAGGGGGGGAGAAACAGAGGGCGAGAAACAGAGGGGCTGAAACAGAGGAGCTGATACAGAGGGGCTGTAACAGAGGGCGAGAAACCGAGGGGCTGAAACAGAGGGGCTGAAACAGGGGGGGAGAAACAGAGGGCGAGAAACAGAGAGCGAGAAACAGAGGGGCTGAAACAGAGGGCGAGAAACAGAGGGGCTGAAACAGAGGGCGAGAAACAGAGGAGCTGAAACAGAGGGGCTGAAACAGAGTGCGAGAAACAGGGGGCTGAAACAGAGGGTCTGAAACAGAGGATGAGAAACAGTGGGGCTGAAACAGAGGGGCTGAAACAGAGGGGCTGAAACAGAGGGCGAGAAACCGAGGGGCTGAAATAGAGGGCGAGAAACAGAGGGGCTGAAATAGAGGGGCTGAAACAGAGGGCGAGAAACAGAGGGGCTGAAACAGAGGGCAAGAAACAGAGGGGCTGAAACAGAGGGGCTGAAACAGAGGGGCTGAAACAGAGGGCGAGAAACCAAGGGGCTGAAACAGAGGGGCTGAAACAGGGGGCGAGAAACAGAGGGCGACAAACAGAGGGGCTGAAACAGAGGGGCTGAAACAGAGGGGCTGAAACAGAGGGCTAGAAACAGAGGGGCTGAAACAGAGGGGCTGAAACAGAGGGGCTGAAGCAGAGGGCGAGAAACAGAGGGGCTGAAACAGAGAGCGAGAAACAGTGGGGCTGAAACAGAGGGGCTGAAACAGAGGGACTGAAACACAGGGACTGAAACAGAGGGGCTGAAACAGAGGGCGAGAAACAGAGGGCGAGAAAAAGAGGGGCTGAAACAGACGGCGAGAAACAGAGGGGTTGAAACAGAGGGGCTGGAACAGGGGGCGAGAAACAGAGGGGCTGAAACAGAGGGGCTGAAACAGAGGGGCTGAAACAGGTGGCGACAAACAGGGGGCGAGAAACAGAGGGGCTGAAACAGATGGGCTGAAACAGAGGGGCTGAAACAGAGGGCGAGAAACAGAGGGGCTGAAACAGAGGGCGAGAAACAGAGGGGCTGAAGCAGAGGGGCTGAAACAGAGGGGCTGAAACAGAGGGCGAGAAACAGAGGGGCTGAAACAGTGGGGCTGAAACAGAGGGGCTGAAACACAGGGCGAGAAACAGAGGGGCTGAAACAGAGGGGCTGAAAAAGGGGGCGAGAAACAGAGGGGCTGAATCAGAGGGGCTGAAACAGAGGGCGAGAGACAGAGGGGCTGAAATAGAGGGGCTGAAACAGAGGGGCTGAAACAGAAGGCGAGAAACAGAGGGGCTGAAACAGTGGGGCTGAAACAGAGGGCGAGAAACCGAGGGGCTGAAACAGAGGGGCTGAAACCGAGGCGCTGAAACAGAGGGCGAGAAACCGAGGGGCTGAAACAGAGGGCGAGAAACAGAGAGGCTGAAACAGAGGGGCTGAAACAGATGGGCTGAAAGAGAGGGCGAGAAAAAGAGGGGCTGAAACAGAGGGGCTGAAACAGAGGGGCTGAAACAGTGGGCGAGAAACAGAGGGGCTGAAACAGAGGGCGAGAAACAGAGGGGCTGAAACAGAGGGGCTAAAACAGAGGGCGAGAAACAGAGGGGCTGAATCAGAGGGCGAGAAACAGAGGGGCTGAAACAGAGGGGCTGAAACAGAGGGTGAGAAACAGAGGGGCTGAAACAGAGGGCGAGAAACAGTGGGGCTGAAACAGAGGGGCTGAAACAGAGGGGCTGAAACAGAGGGCGAGAAACAGAGGGGCTGAAACAGAGGGGCTGAAACAGAGGGGCTGAAACACAGGGCGAGAAACAGAGGGGCTGAAACAGAGGGCGAGAAACAGAGGCGCTGAAACAGAGGGGCTAAAACAGAGGGCGAGAAACAGAGGGGCTGAATCAGAGGGCGAGAAACAGAGGGGCTGAAACAGAGGGCGAGAAACAGAGGGGCTGAAACAGAGGGCGAGAAACAGAGGGGCTGAAACAGAGGGCGAGAAACAGAGGGGCTGAAACAGTGGGCGAGAAACAGAGGGGCTGAAACAGAGGGCGAGAAACAGAGGCGCTGAAACAGAGGGGCTAAAACAGAGGGCGAGAAACAGAGGTGCTGAATCAGAGGGCGAGAAACAGAGGGGCTGAAACAGAGGGGCTGAAACAGAGGGTGAGAAACAGAGGGGCTGAAACAGAGGGCGAGAAACAGTGGGGCTGAAACAGAGGGGCTGAAACAGAGGGGCTGAAACAGAGGGCGAGAAACAGAGGGGCTGAAACAGAGGGGCTGAAACAGAGGGGCTGAAACACAGGGCGAGAAATAGAGGGCGAGAAACAGAGGGCGAGAAACAGAGGGGCTGAAACAGAGGGCGAGAAACAGAGGGGCTGAAACAGAGGGGCTGAAACAGAGGGGCTGAAACACAGGGCGAGAAACAGAGGGCTGAAACAGAGGGTGAGAAACAGAGGGGCTGAAACAGAGGGGCTGAAACAGAGGGGCTGAAACAGAGGGCGAGAAACAGAGGGGCTGAAACAGAGGGCGAGAAACAGAGTGGCTGAAACAGAGGGGCTGAAACAGAGGGCGAGAAACAGAGGGGCTGAAAAAAAGGGGCTGAAACAGAGGGCGAGAATCAGAGGGGCTGAAACAGAGGGCGAGAAACAGAGGGGCTGAAACAGAGGGCGAGAATCAGAGGGGCTGAAACAAAGGGGCTGAAACAGAGGGGCTGAAACAGAGGGGGAGACACAGCGGGGCTGAAACAGAGGGGCTGAAACAGAGGGGCTGAAACAGGGGGCGAGAAACAGAGGGGCTGAAACAGAGGGTGAGAATCAGAGGAGCTGAAACAGAGGGTGAGAAACAGAGGGACTGAAACAGTGGGTGAGAAAAAGAGGAGCTTAAACAGACGGGTGAAACAGGGGGCGAGAAACAGAGGGCCTGAAACAGAGGGGCTGAAACAGAGGGCGAGAAACAGCGGGGCTGAAACAGAGGGTGAGAAACAGAGGGACTGAAACAGTGGGTGAGAAAAAGTGGAGCTGAAGAAGACGGGCTGAAACAGGGGGCGAGAAACAGAGGGGCTGAAACAGTGTGGCTGATACAGAGGGGCTGAACCAGAGGGCGAGAAACAGATGGGCTGAAACAGAGGGGATGAAACAGAGGGTGAGAAACAGAGGGGCTGAAACAGAGGGCGAGAAACAGTGGGGCTGAAACAGAGGGGCTGAAACAGAGGGGCTGAAACAGAGGGCGAGAAACAGAGGGGCTGAAACAGAGGGGCTGAAACAGAGGGGCTGAAACACAGGGCGAGAAACAGAGGGCGAGAAACAGAGGGCGAGAAACAGAGGGGCTGAAACAGAGGGCGAGAAACAGAGGGGCTGAAAAAGAGGGGCTGAAAAAGGGGGCGAGAAACAGAGTGGCTGAATCAGAGGGGCTGTAACAGGGGGCGACAGACAGAGGGGCTGAAACAGAGGGGCTGAAACAGAGGGGCTGAAAGAGAAGGCGAGAAACAGAGGGGCTGAAACAGTGGGGCTGAAACAGAGGGCGAGAAACCGAGGGGCTGAAACAGAGGGGCTGAAACAGAGGCGCTGAAACAGTGGGGCTGAAACGGTGGGGCTGAAACAGAGGGCGAGAAAAAGAGGGGCTGAAACAGAGGGGCTGAAACAGAGGGCGAGAAACAGAGGGGCTGAAACAGAGGGGCTGAAACAGAGGGCGAGAAAAAGAGGGGCTGAAACAGAGGGGCTGAAACAGAGGGGCTGAAAGAGAGGGCGAGAAAAAGAGGGGCTGAAACAGAGGGGCTGAAACAGAGGGGCTGAAACAGAGGGCGAGAAACAGAGGGGCTGAAACAGAGGGCGAGAAACAGAGGGGCTGAAACAGAGTGGCTGAAACAGAGGGCGAGAGCAGAGGGGCTGAAACAGTGGGTGAGAAAAAGAGGGGCTGAATCAGAGGGCGAGAAACAGAGGGGCTGAAACAGAGGGGCTGAAACAGAGGGCGAGAAACAGAGGGGCTGAAACAGAGTGGCTGAAACAGAGGGGCTGAAACAGAGGGCGAGAAACAGAGGGGCTGAAACAGAGGGCGAGAAACAGAGGGGCTGAATCAGAGGGCGAGAAACAGAGGGGCTGAAACAGAGGGGCTGAAACAGAGGGCGAGAACCAGAGGGGCTGAAACAGTGGGCGAGAAACAGTGGGGCTGAAACAGAGCGCGAGAAACAGAGGGGCTGAAACAGAGTGGCTGAAACAGAGGGCGAGAAACCGAGGGGCTGAAACAGAGGGCGAGAAACAGAGGGGCTGAAACAGAGTGGCTGAAATAGAGGGGCTGAAACAGAGGGGCTGAAACAGGGGGCGAGAAACAGAGGGGATGAAACAGAGGGCGAGAAACAGAGGGCTGAAACAGAGGGTGAGAAACAGAGGGGCTGAAACAGAGGGGCTGAAACAGAGGGGCTGAAACAGAGGGCGAGAAACAGAGGGGCTGAAACAGAGGGCGAGAAACAGAGTGGCTGAAACAGAGGGGCTGAAACAGAGGGCGAGAAACAGAGGGGCTGAAAAAAAGGGGCTGAAACAGAGGGCGAGAATCAGAGGGGCTGAAACAGAGGGCGAGAAACAGAGGGGCTGAAACAGAGGGCGAGAATCAGAGGGGCTGAAACAAAGGGGCTGAAACAGAGGGGCTGAAACAGAGGGGGAGACACAGCGGGGCTGAAACAGAGGGGCTGAAACAGAGGGGCTGAAACAGGGGGCGAGAAACAGAGGGGCTGAAACAGAGGGTGAGAATCAGAGGAGCTGAAACAGAGGGTTAGAAACAGAGGGACTGAAACAGTGGGTGAGAAAAAGAGGAGCTTAAACAGACGGGTGAAACAGGGGGCGAGAAACAGAGGGCCTGAAACAGAGGGGCTGAAACAGAGGGCGAGAAACAGCGGGGCTGAAACAGAGGGTGAGAAACAGAGGGACTGAAACAGTGGGTGAGAAAAAGTGGAGCTGAAGAAGACGGGCTGAAACAGGGGGCGAGAAACAGAGGGGCTGAAACAGTGTGGCTGATACAGAGGGGCTGAACCAGAGGGCGAGAAACAGATGGGCTGAAACAGAGGGGATGAAACAGAGGGGCTGAAACAGAGGGCGAGAAACAGAGGGGCTGAAACAGAGGGGCTGAAACAGAGGGGCTGAAACAGAGTGCGAGAATCAGAGGGGCTGAAACAGAGGGGCTGAAAAAGAGGGTGAGAAACAGAGGGACTGAAACAGTGGGTGAGAAAAAGAGGAGCTGAAACAGAGGGGCTGAAACAGAGGGTGAGAAACAGAGTGCGAGAATCAGAGGGGCTCAAACATAGGGCGAGAAACAGAGGGGCTGAAACAGAGGGGCTGAAACAGAGGGCGAGAAACAGAGGGGCTGAAACAGAGGGCGAGAAACAGAGGGGATGAAACAGAGGGCGAGAAACAGAGGGGCTGAAACAGAGGGGCTGAAACAGAGGGCGATAAACAGAGGGGCTGAAACTGAGGGGCTGAAACAGAGGGGCTGAAACAGAGGGCGAGAAACAGAGGGGCTGAACCTGAGGGCGAGAAACAGCGGGGCTGAAACAGAGGGGCTGAAACAGAGGGCGAGAATCAAAGGGGCTGAAACAGAGGGACTGAAACAGTGGTTGAGAAAAAGAGGAGCTGAAACAGACGGGCTGCAACAGGGGGCGAGAAACAGAGGGGCTGAAACAGAGGGGCTGAAACAGAGGGGCTGAAACAGAGGGCGAGAAACAAAGGGGCTGAAACAGAGTGGCTGAAACAGAGGGCGAGAAACAGAGGGCGAGAAACAGAGGGGCTGAAACAGAGGGGCCGAAACAGACGGCGTGAAACAGAGGGGCCGAAACAAAGGGCGAGAATCAGAGGGGCTGAAACAGAGGGTGAGAAACAGAGGTGCTGAAACAGAGGGGCCGAAACAGAGGGCGAGAAAAAGAGGGGCTGAAACAGAAGGGGCTGAAACAGAGGTTCTGAAACAGAGGGGCTGAAAGAGAGGGCGACAAAAAGAGGGGCTGAAACAGAGGGGCTGAAACAGTGGGCGAGAAACCGAGGGGCTGAAACAGATGGCGAGAAACAGAGGGGCTGAAACAGAGGGGCTGAAACAGTGGGGCTGAAACAGTGGGGCTGAAACAGAGGGCGAGAAAAAGAGGGGCTGAAACAGAGGGGCTGAAACAGAGGGCAAGAAACTGAGGGGCTGAAACAGTGGAGCTGAAACAGAGGGCGAGAAAAAGAGGGGCTGAAACAGAAGGGGCTGAAACAGAGGTTCTGAAACAGAGGGGCTGAAAGAGAGGGCGACAAAAAGAGGGGCTGAAACAGAGGGGCTGAAACAGTGGGCGAGAAACCGAGGGGCTGAAACAGAGGGGGAGAAACAGAGGGGCTGAAACAGAGGGGCTGAAACAGTGGGGCTGAAACAGTGGGGCTGAAACAGAGGGCGAGAAAAAGAGGGGCTGAAATAGAGGGGCTGAAACAGAGGGCGAGAAACTGAGGGGCTGAAACAGTGGGGCTGAAACAGAGGGCGAGAAAAAGAGGGGCTGAAACAGAAGGGGCTGAAACAGAGGTTCTGAAACAGAGGGGCTGAAAGAGAGGGCGAGAAAAAGAGGGGCTGAAACAGAGGGGCTGAAACAGAGGGGCTGAAACAGAGGGCGAGAGACAGAGGGCGAGAAACAGAGGGGCTGAAACAGAGGGGCTGAAACAGAGGGCGAGAAGCAGAGTGGCTGAAACAGTGGGTGAGAAAAAGAGGGGCTGAAACAGAGGAGCTGAAACAGAGGAGCTGAAACAGAGGGCGAGAAACAGAGGGGCTGAAACAGAGGGGCTGAAACAGAGGGCGAGAAACAGAGGGGCTGAAACAGAGGGGCTGAAACAGAGGGGCTGAAACAGATGTCGAGAAACAGAGGGGCTGAAACAGAGGGTGAGAAACCGAGGGGCTGAACAGAGGGGCTGAAACAGAGGGGCTGAAACAGATGTCGAGAAACAGAGGGGCTGAAACAGAGGGGCTGAAACAGATGGGCTGAAACAGAGGGCGAGAAACCGAGGGGCTGAAACCGAGGGGCTGAAACAGGGGGCGAGAAACAGAGGGCGAGAAACAGAGGGGCTGAAACAGAGGGGCTGAAACAGCGGGGCTGAAACAGAGGGCTAGAAACAGAGGGGCTGAAACAGAGGGGCTGAAACAGAGGGGCTGAAACAGAGGGGCTGAAACAGAGGGCGAGAAACAGAGGGGCTGAAACAGAGGGCGAGAAACAGAGGGGCTGAAACAGAGGGCGAGAAACAGAGGGGCTGAAACAGAGGGGCTGAAACAGAGGGCGAGAAACAGAGGGGCTGAAACAGAGGGGCTGAAACAGAGGGCGAGAAACAGAGGGGCTGAATAATAGGGCGAGAAACCGAGGGGCTGAAACAGAGGGCGATAAACAGAGGGGCTGAAACAGAGGGGCTGAAACAGAGGGCCTGAAACAGAGGGTGAGAAACAGAGGGGCGGAAACAGAGGGGCTGAAACAGTGGGTGAGAAAAAGAGGGGCTGAAACAGAGGAGCTGAAACAGAGGGGCAGAAACAGAGGGCGAGAAACAGAGGGGCTGAAACAGAGGGCGAGAAACCGAGGGGCTGAAAGAGAGGGGCTGAAACAGAGGGCGAGAAGCAGGGGGGCTGAAACAGAGGGCGAGAAACAGAGGGGCTGAAACAGAGGGCGAGAACCAGAGTGGCTGAAACAGAGGGCGAGAAACAGTGGGGCTGAAACAGAGGGGCTGAAACAGACGGGCTGAAACAGAGGGCGAGAAACCGAGGGGCTGAAACAGAGGGCGAGAAACAGAGGGGCTGAAACAGAGGGGCTGAAACAGGGGGCGAGAAACAGAGGGGCTGAAACAGAGGGGCTGAAACAGAGGGGCTGAAACAGAGGGGCTGAAACAGAGGGCGAGAAACAGAGGGGTGAAACAGAGGGGCTGAAACAGAGGGCGAGAAACAGTGGGGCTGAAACAGAGGGGCTGAAACAGAGGGGCTGAAACAGAGGGCGAGAAACCGAGGGGCTGAAACATGGGGCGAGAAACAGAGGGGCTGAAATAGAGGGGCTGAAACAGAGGGGCTGAAACAGAGGGCGAGAAACAGTGGGGCTGAAACAGAGGGCGAGAAACAGAGGGGCTGAAACAGAGGGGCTGAAACAGAGGGCGAGAAACAGTGGGGCTGAAACAGAGGGGCTGAAACAGAGGGGCTGAAACAGAGGGCGAGAAACCGAGGGGCTGAAACAGAGGGCGAGCAACAGAGGGGCTGAAACAGAGGGGCTGAAACAGAGGGCGAGAAACAGAGGGGCTGAAACAGAGGGCAAGAAACAGAGGGGCTGAAACAGAGGGGCAGAAACAGAGGGGCTGAAACAGAGGGCGAGCAACCAAGGGGCTGAAACAGAGGGGCTGAAACAGGGGGGGAGAAACAGAGGGCGAGAAACAGAGGGGCTGAAACAGAGGAGCTGATACAGAGGGGCTGTAACAGAGGGCGAGAAACCGAGGGGCTGAAACAGAGGGGCTGAAACAGGGGGGGAGAAACAGAGGGCGAGAAACAGAGAGCGAGAAACAGAGGGGCTGAAACAGAGGGCGAGAAACAGAGGGGCTGAAACAGAGGGCGAGAAACAGAGGAGCTGAAACAGAGGGGCTGAAACAGAGGGCGAGAAACAGGGGGCTGAAACAGAGGGTCTGAAACAGAGGATGAGAAACAGTGGGGCTGAAACAGAGGGGCTGAAACAGAGGGGCTGAAACAGAGGGCGAGAAACCGAGGGGCTGAAATAGAGGGCGAGAAACAGAGGGGCTGAAATAGAGGGGCTGAAACAGAGGGCGAGAAACAGAGGGGCTGAAACAGAGGGCAAGAAACAGAGGGGCTGAAACAGAGGGGCTGAAACAGAGGGGCTGAAACAGAGGGCGAGAAACCAAGGGGCTGAAACAGAGGGGCTGAAACAGGGGGCAAGAAACAGAGGGCGACAAACAGAGGGGCTGAAACAGAGGGGCTGAAACAGAGGGGCTGAAACAGAGGGCTAGAAACAGAGGGGCTGAAACAGAGGGGCTGAAACAGAGGGGCTGAAGCAGAGGGCGAGAAACAGAGGGGCTGAAACAGAGGGCGAGAAACAGTGGGGCTGAAACAGAGGGGCTGAAACAGAGGGACTGAAACACAGGGACTGAAACAGAGGGGCTGAAACAGAGGGCGAGAAACAGAGGGCGAGAAACAGAGGGCGAGAAAAAGAGGGGCTGAAACAGACGGCGAGAAACAGAGGGGTTGAAACAGAGGGGCTGGAACAGGGGGCGAGAAACAGAGGGGCTGAAACAGAGGGGCTGAAACAGAGGGGCTGAAACAGGTGGCGACAAACAGGGGGCGAGAAACAGAGGGGCTGAAACAAATGGGCTGAAACAGAGGGGCTGAAACAGAGGGCGAGAAACAGAGGGGCTGAAACAGAGGGCGAGAAACAGAGGGGCTGAAGCAGAGGGGCTGAAACAGAGGGGCTGAAACAGAGGGCGAGAAACAGAGGGGCTGAAACAGTGGGGCTGAAACAGAGGGGCTGAAACACAGGGCGAGAAACAGAGGGGCTGAAACAGAGGGGCTGAAAAAGGGGGCGAGAAACAGAGGGGCTGAATCAGAGGGGCTGAAACAGAGGGCGAGAGACAGAGGGGCTGAAATAGAGGGGCTGAAACAGAGGGGCTGAAACAGAAGGCGAGAAACAGAGGGGCTGAAACAGTGGGGCTGAAACAGAGGGCGAGAAACCGAGGGGCTGAAACAGAGGGGCTGAAACCGAGGCGCTGAAACAGAGGGCGAGAAACCGAGGGCCTGAAACAGAGGGCGAGAATCAGAGGGGCTGAAACAGAGGGGCTGACAGAGGGGCTGAAACAGTGGGGCTGAAACGGTGGTTCTGAAACAGAAGGCGAGAAAAAGAGGGGCTGAAACTGAGGGGCTGAAACAGAGGGCGAGAAACAGAGGGGCTTACACAGAGCGGCTGAAACAGGGTGGGAGAAACAGAGGGCGAGAAACAGAGGGGCTGAAACAGAGGGGCTGAAACAGATGGGCTGAAAGAGAGGGCGAGAAAAAGAGGGGCTGAAACAGAGGGGCTGAAACAGAGGGGCTGAAACAGTGGGCGAGAAACAGAGGGGCTGAAACAGAGGGCGAGAAACAGAGGGGCTGAAACAGAGGGGCTGAAACAGAGGGCGAGAAACAGAGGGGCTGAAACAGTGGGCGAGAAACAGAGGGGCTGAAACAGAGGGCGAGAAACAGAGGCGCTGAAACAGAGGGGCTGAAACAGAGGGCGAGAAACAGAGGGGCTGAATCAGAGGGCGAGAAACAGAGGGGCTGAAACAGAGGGGCTGAAACAGAGGGTGAGAAACAGAGGGGCTGAAACAGAGGGCGAGAAACAGTGGGGCTGAAACAGAGGGGCTGAAACAGAGGGGCTGAAACAGAGGGCGAGAAACAGAGGGGCTGAAACAGAGGGGCTGAAACAGAGGGGCTGAAACACAGGGCGAGAAACAGAGGGCGAGAAACAGAGGGCGAGAAACAGAGGGGCTGAAACAGAGGGCGAGAAACAGAGGGGCTGAAAAAGAGGGGCTGAAAAAGGGGGCGAGAAACAGAGTGGCTGAATCAGAGGGGCTGTAACAGGGGGCGACAGACAGAGGGGCTGAAACAGAGGGGCTGAAACAGAGGGGCTGAAAGAGAAGGCGAGAAACAGAGGGGCTGAAACAGTGGGGCTGAAACAGAGGGCGAGAAACCGAGGGGCTGAAACAGAGGGGCTGAAAAAGAGGCGCTGAAACAGTGGGGCTGAAACGGTGGGGCTGAAACAGAGGGCGAGAAAAAGAGGGGCTGAAACAGAGGGGCTGAAACAGAGGGCGAGAAACAGAGGGGCTGAAACAGAGGGGCTGAAACAGAGGGCGAGAAAAAGAGGGGCTGAAACAGAGGGGCTGAAACAGAGGGGCTGAAAGAGAGGGCGAGAAAAAGAGGGGCTGAAACAGAGGGGCTGAAACAGAGGGGCTGAAACAGAGGGCGAGAAACAGAGGGGCTGAAACAGAGGGCGAGAAACAGAGGGGCTGAAACAGAGTGGCTGAAACAGAGGGCGAGAGCAGAGGGGCTGAAACAGTGGGTGAGAAAAAGAGGGGCTGAATCAGAGGGCGAGAAACAGAGGGGCTGAAACAGAGGGGCTGAAACAGAGGGCGAGAAACAGAGGGGCTGAAACAGAGTGGCTGAAACAGAGGGGCTGAAACAGAGGGCGAGAAACAGAGGGGCTGAAACAGAGGGCGAGAAACAGAGGGGCTGAATCAGAGGGCGAGAAACAGAGGGGCTGAAACAGAGGGGCTGAAACAGAGGGCGAGAACCAGAGGGGCTGAAACAGAGGGCGAGAAACAGTGGGGCTGAAACAGAGCGCGAGAAACAGAGGGACTGAAACAGAGTGGCTGAAACAGAGGGCGAGAAACCGAGGGGCTGAAACAGAGGGCGAGAAACAGAGGGCGAGAAACAGAGTGGCTGAAACAGAGGGGCTGAAACAGAGGGGCTGAAACAGGGGGCGAGAAACAGAGGGGATGAAACAGAGGGCGAGAAACAGAGGGCTGAAACAGAGGGTGAGAAACAGAGGGGCTGAAACAGAGGGGCTGAAACAGAGGGGCTGAAACAGAGGGCGAGAAACAGAGGGGCTGAAACAGAGGGCGAGAAACAGAGTGGCTGAAACAGAGGGGCTGAAACAGAGGGCGAGAAACAGAGGGGCTGAAAAAAAGGGGCTGAAACAGAGGGCGAGAATCAGAGGGGCTGAAACAGAGGGCGAGAAACAGAGGGGCTGAAACAGAGGGCGAGAATCAGAGGGGCTGAAACAAAGGGGCTGAAACAGAGGGGCTGAAACAGAGGGGGAGACACAGCGGGGCTGAAACAGAGGGGTTGAAACAGAGGGGCTGAAACAGGGGGCGAGAAACAGAGGGGCTGAAACAGAGGGTGAGAATCAGAGGAGCTGAAACAGAGGGTGAGAAACAGAGGGACTGAAACAGTGGGTGAGAAAAAGAGGAGCTTAAACAGACGGGTGAAACAGGGGGCGAGAAACAGAGGGCCTGAAACAGAGGGGCTGAAACAGAGGGCGAGAAACAGCGGGGCTGAAACAGAGGGTGAGAAACAGAGGGACTGAAACAGTGGGTGAGAAAAAGTGGAGCTGAAGAAGACGGGCTGAAACAGGGGGCGAGAAACAGAGGGGCTGAAACAGTGTGGCTGATACAGAGGGGCTGAACCAGAGGGCGAGAAACAGATGGGCTGAAACAGAGGTGATGAAACAGAGGGGCTGAAACAGAGGGCGAGAAACAGAGGGGCTGAAACAGAGGGGCTGAAACAGAGGGGCTGAAACAGAGTGCGAGAATCAGAGGGGCTGAAACAGAGGGGCTGAAAAAGAGGGTGAGAAACAGAGGGACTGAAACAGTGGGTGAGAAAAAGAGGAGCTGAAACAGAGGGGCTGAAACAGAGGGTGAGAAACAGAGTGCGAGAATCAGAGGGGCTCAAACATAGGGCGAGAAACAGAGGGGCTGAAACAGAGGGGCTCAAACATAGGGCGAGAAACAGAGGGGCTGAAACAGAGGGCGAGAAACAGAGGGGCTGAAACAGAGGGCGAGAAACAGAGGGGATGAAACAGAGGGCGAGAAACAGAGGGGCTGAAACAGAGGGGCTGAAACAGAGGGCGATAAACAGAGGGGCTGAAACTGAGGGGCTGAAACAGAGGGGCTGAAACAGAGGGCGAGAAACAGAGGGGCTGAACCTGAGGGCGAGAAACAGCGGGGCTGAAACAGAGGGGCTGAAACAGAGGGCGAGAATCAAAGGGGCTGAAACAGAGGGACTGAAACAGTGGTTGAGAAAAAGAGGAGCTGAAACAGACGGGCTGCAACAGGGGGCGAGAAACAGAGGGGCTGAAACAGAGGGGCTGAAACAGAGGGGCTGAAACAGAGGGCGAGAAACAAAGGGGCTGAAACAGAGTGGCTGAAACAGAGGGCGAGAAACAGAGGGCGAGAAACAGAGGGGCTGAAACAGAGGGGCCGAAACAGAGGGCGTGAAACAGAGGGGCCGAAACAAAGGGCGAGAATCAGAGGGGCTGAAACAGAGGGTGAGAAACAGAGGTGCTGAAACAGAGGGGCTGAAACAAAGGGCGAGAAAAAGAGGGGCTGAAACAGAAGGGGCTGAAACAGAGGTTCTGAAACAGAGGGGCTGAAAGAGAGGGCGACAAAAAGAGGGGCTGAAACAGAGGGGCTGAAACAGTGGGCGAGAAACCGAGGGGCTGAAACAGATGGCGAGAAACAGAGGGGCTGAAACAGAGGGGCTGAAACAGTGGGGCTGAAACAGTGGGGCTGAAACAGAGGGCGAGAAAAAGAGGGGCTGAAACACAGGGGCTGAAACAGAGGGCAAGAAACTGAGGGGCTGAAACAGTGGAGCTGAAACAGAGGGCGAGAAAAAGAGGGGCTGAAACAGAAGGGGCTGAAACAGAGGTTCTGAAACAGAGGGGCTGAAAGAGAGGGCGACAAAAAGAGGGGCTGAAACAGAGGGGCTGAAACAGTGGGCGAGAAACCGAGGGGCTGAAACAGAGGGGGAGAAACAGAGGGGCTGAAACAGAGGGGCTGAAACAGTGGGGCTGAAACAGTGGGGCTGAAACAGAGGGCGAGAAAAAGAGGGGCTGAAATAGAGGGGCTGAAACAGAGGGCGAGAAACTGAGGGGCTGAAACAGTGGGGCTGAAACAGAGGGCGAGAAAAAGAGGGGCTGAAACAGAAGGGGCTGAAACAGAGGTTCTGAAACAGAGGGGCTGAAAGAGAGGGCGAGAAAAAGAGGGGCTGAAACAGAGGGGCTGAAACAGAGGGGCTGAAACAGAGGGCGAGAGACAGAGGGCGAGAAACAGAGGGGCTGAAACAGAGGGGCTGAAACAGAGGGCGAGAAGCAGAGTGGCTGAAACAGTGGGTGAGAAAAAGAGGGGCTGAAACAGAGGAGCTGAAACAGAGGAGCTGAAACAGAGGGCGAGAAACAGAGGGGCTGAAACAGAGGGGCTGAAACAGAGGGCGAGAAACAGAGGGGCTGAAACAGAGGGGCTGAAACAGAGGGGCTGAAACAGAGGGCGAGAAACCGAGGGGCTGAAACAGAGGGTGAGAAACCGAGGGGCTGAACAGAGGGGCTGAAACAGAGGGGCTGAAACAGATGTCGAGAAACAGAGGGGCTGAAACAGAGGGGCTGAAACAGATGGGCTGAAACAGAGGGCGAGAAACCGAGGGGCTGAAACCGAGGGGCTGAAACAGGGGGCGAGAAACAGAGGGCGAGAAACAGAGGGGCTGAAACAGAGGGGCTGAAACAGCGGGGCTGAAACAGAGGGCTAGAAACAGAGGGGCTGAAACAGAGGGGCTGAAACAGAGGGGCTGAAACAGAGGGGCTGAAACAGAGGGCGAGAAACAGAGGGGCTGAAACAGAGGGCGAGAAACAGAGGGGCTGAAACAGAGGGGCTGAAAAAGGGGGCGAGAAACAGAGCGTCTGAAACAGAGGGGCTGAAACAGAGGGTGAGAAAAAGAGGGGCTGAAACAGAGGGCGAGAAACAGAGGGGCTGAAACAGAGGGGCTGAAACAGAGGGGCTGAAACAGAGGGGCTGAAATAGAGGGGCTGAAACAGAGGGGCTGAAACAGAGGGCGAGAAACCGAGGGGCTGAACAGAGGGGCTGAAACAGAGTGGCTGAAACAGAGGGGTGAAACAGAGTGGCTGAAACAGAGGGCGAGAAACCGAGGCGCTGAAACAGAGGGGCTGAAACAGGGGGCGAGAATCAGAGGGCAAGAAACAGAGGGGCTGAAACAGAGGGGCTGAATCAGAGGGGCTGAAACAGTGGGCTAGAAACAGAGGGGCTGAAACAGAGGGGCTGAAACAGAGGGGCTGAAACAGAGGGGCTGAAACAGAGGGCGAGAAACAGAGGGGCTGAAACAGAGGGGCTGAAACAGAGGGCGAGAAACAGAGGGCGAGAAACAGAGGGGCTGAAACAGAGGGCGAGAAACAGAGGGGCTGAAACAGAGGTGCAGAAACAGGGTGCGAGAAACAGAGGGGCTGAAACAGAGGGGCTGAAACAGGGGACGAGTAACAGAGGGGCTGAAACAGAGGGGCTGAAACAGGGGGCGAGAAACAGCGGGCGAGAAACAGAGGGGCTGAAACAGAGGGGCTGAAACAGAGGGGCTGAAACAGAGGGGCTGAAACAGAGGGCGAGAAACAGAGGGGCTGAAACAGAGGGCGATAAACAGAGGGGCTGAAACAGAGGGGCTGAAACAGAGTGGCTGAAACAGAGGGCGAGAAACCGAGGGGCTGAAACAGAAGGGCTGAAACAGAGGGCGAGAAACAGAGTGGCTGAAACAGAGGGCGAGAAACCGAGGGGCTGAAACAGTGGGGCTGAAACAGAGGTGCTGAAACAGAGGGGCTGAAACAGAAGGCGAGAAACAGAGGGCGAGAAACAGAGGGGCTAAAACAGAAGGGCCGAAACAGAGGGGCTGAAACAGAGGGCGAGAAACAGAGGGGCTGAAACAGAGGGCGAGAAACCGAGGGGCTGAAACAGAGGGGCTGAAACAGAGGGCGAGAAACAGAGGGGCTGAATAATGGGGCGAGAAACAGAGGGCGAGAAACAGAGGGGCTGAAACAGAGGCCGAGAAACAGAGGGGCTGAATAATAGGGCGAGAAACAGAGGGGCTGAAACAGAGGAGCTGAAACAGAGGGGCTGAAACAGAGGGCGAGAAACAGAGGGCGAGAAAAAGAGGGGCTGAAACAGAGGGGCTGAAACAGAGGGCAAGAAACTGAGGGGCTGAAACAGTGGAGCTGAAACAGAGGGCGAGAAAAAGAGGGGCTGAAACAGAAGGGGCTGAAACAGAGGTTCTGAAACAGAGGGGCTGAAAGAGAGGGCGACAAAAAGAGGGGCTGAAACAGAGGGGCTGAAACAGTGGGCGAGAAACCGAGGGGCTGAAACAGAGGGGGAGAAACAGAGGGGCTGAAACAGAGGGGCTGAAACAGTGGGGCTGAAACAGTGGGGCTGAAACAGTGGGGCTGAAACAGTGGGGCTGAAACAGAGGGCGAGAAAAAGAGGGGCTGAAATAGAGGGGCTGAAACAGACGGCGAGAAACTGAGGGGCTGAAACAGTGGGGCTGAAACAGAGGGCGAGAAAAAGAGGGGCTGAAACAGAAGGGGCTGAAACAGAGGTTCTGAAACAGAGGGGCTGAAAGAGAGGGCGAGAAAAAGAGGGGCTGAAACAGAGGGGCTGAAACAGAGGGGCTGAAACAGAGGGCGAGAGACAGAGGGCGAGAAACAGAGGGGCTGAAACAGAGGGGCTGAAACAGAGGGCGAGAAGCAGAGTGGCTGAAACAGTGGGTGAGAAAAAGAGGGGCTGAAACAGAGGAGCTGAAACAGAGGAGCTGAAACAGAGGGCGAGAAACAGAGGGGCTGAAACAGAGGGGCTGAAACAGAGGGCGAGAAACAGAGGGGCTGAAACAGAGGGGCTGAAACAGAGGGGCTGAAACAGAGGGCGAGAAACCGAGGGGCTGAAACAGAGGGTGAGAAACCGAGGGGCTGAACAGAGGGGCTGAAACAGAGGGGCTGAAACAGATGTCGAGAAACAGAGGGGCTGAAACAGAGGGGCTGAAACAGATGGGCTGAAACAGAGGGCGAGAAACCGAGGGGCTGAAACCGAGGGGCTGAAACAGGGGGCGAGAAACAGAGGGCGAGAAACAGAGGGGCTGAAACAGAGGGGCTGAAACAGCGGGGCTGAAACAGAGGGCTAGAAACAGAGGGGCTGAAACAGAGGGGCTGAAACAGAGGGGCTGAAACAGAGGGGCTGAAACAGAGGGCGAGAAACAGAGGGGCTGAAACAGAGGGCGAGAAACAGAGGGGCTGAAACAGAGGGGCTGAAACAGGGGGCGAGAAACAGAGCGTCTGAAACAGAGGGGCTGAAACAGAGGGTGAGAAAAAGAGGGGCTGAAACAGAGGGCGAGAAACAGAGGGGCTGAAACAGAGGGGCTGAAACAGAGGGGCTGAAACAGAGGGGCTGAAATAGAGGGGCTGAAACAGAGGGGCTGAAACAGAGGGCGAGAAACCGAGGGGCTGAACAGAGGGGCTGAAACAGAGTGGCTGAAACAGAGGGGTGAAACAGAGTGGCTGAAACAGAGGGCGAGAAACCGAGGCGCTGAAACAGAGGGGCTGAAACAGGGGGCGAGAATCAGAGGGCAAGAAACAGAGGGGCTGAAACAGAGGGGCTGAATCAGAGGGGCTGAAACAGTGGGCTAGAAACAGAGGGGCTGAAACAGAGGGGCTGAAACAGAGGGGCTGAAACAGAGGGGCTGAAACAGAGGGCGAGAAACAGAGGGGCTGAAACAGAGGGGCTGAAACAGAGGGCGAGAAACAGAGGGCGAGAAACAGAGGGGCTGAAACAGAGGGCGAGAAACAGAGGGGCTGAAACAGAGGTGCAGAAACAGGGTGCGAGAAACAGAGGGGCTGAAACAGAGGGGCTGAAACAGGGGACGAGTAACAGAGGGGCTGAAACAGAGGGGCTGAAACAGGGGGCGAGAAACAGCGGGCGAGAAACAGAGGGGCTGAAACAGAGGGGCTGAAACAGAGGGGCTGAAACAGAGGGGCTGAAACAGAGGGCGAGAAACAGAGGGGCTGAAACAGAGGGCGATAAACAGAGGGGCTGAAACAGAGGGGCTGAAACAGAGTGGCTGAAACAGAGGGCGAGAAACCGAGGGGCTGAAACAGAAGGGCTGAAACAGAGGGCGAGAAACAGAGTGGCTGAAACAGAGGGCGAGAAACAGAGGGGCAAGAAACAGAAGGGCTGAAACAGAGGGGCTGAAACAGAGGGGCTGAAACAGAGGGCGAGAAACCAAGGGGCTGAAACAGAGGGGCTGAAACAGGGGGCGAGAAACAGAGAGCGGCAAACAGAGGGGCTGAAACAGAGGGGCTGAAACACAGGGGCTGAAAAAGGGGGCGAGAAACAGAGGGGCTGAATCTGAGGTGCTGAAACAGGGGGCGAGAGACAGAGGGGCTGAAACAGAGGGCGAGAGACAGAGGGGCTGAAACAGAGGGGCTGAAACAGAGGGCGAGAAACAGAGGGGCTGAAACAGAGGGGCTGAAACAGAGGGCGAGAAACCGAGGGGCTGAACAGAGGGGCTGAAACAGAGGGGCTGAAACAGAGGGGCAGAAACAGAGGGCGAGAAACAGAAGGGCTGAAACAGAGGGGCTGAAACAGAGGGGCTGAAACAGAGAGGCTGAAACAGAGGGGGAGAAACAGAGGGGCAGAAACAGAGGGCGAGAAACAGAAGGGCTGAAACAGCGGGGCTGAAACAGAGGGGCTGAAACAGAGGGCGAGAAACCGAGGGGCTGAAACAGAGGGGCTGAAACAGGGGGTAAGAAACAGAGGGCGAGAAACAGAGGGGCTGAAACAGAGGGGCTGAAACAGAGGGGCTGAAACAGAGGGCTAGAAACAGAGGGGCTAAAACAGAGGGGCTGAAACAGAGGGGCTGAAACAGAGGGCGAGAAACAGAGGGGCTGAAACAGAGGGGCTGAAACAGAGGGGCTGAAACAGAGGGCGAGAAACAGAGGGGCTGAAACAGAGGGCGAGAAACAGAGGGGCTGAAACAGAGGGGCTGAAACAGAGGGCGAGAAACAGAGGGGCTGAAACAGTGGGCGAGAAACAGAGGGACTGAAACAGAGGGCGAGAAACAGAGGCGCTGAAACAGAGGGGCTGAAACAGAGGGTGAGAAACAGAGGGGCTGAATCAGAGGGCGAGAAACAGAGGGGCTGAAACAGAGGGGCTGAAACAGAGGGTGAGAAACAGAGGGGCTGAAACAGAGGGCGAGAAACAGTTGGGCTGAAACAGAGGGGCTGAAACAGAGGGGCTGAAACAGAGGGCGAGAAACAGAGGTGCTGAAACAGAGGGGCTGAAACAGAGGGGCTGAAACACAGGGCGAGAAACAGAGGGCGAGAAACAGAGGGCGAGAAACAGAGGGGCTGAAACAGAGGGCGAGAAACAGAGGGGCTGAAAAAGAGGGGCTGAAAAAGGGGGCGAGAAACAGAGTGGCTGAATCAGAGGGGCTGAAACAGGGGGCGAGAGACAGAGGGGCTGAAACAGAGGGGCTGAAACAGAGGGGCTGAAAGAGAAGGCGAGAAACAGAGGGGCTGAAACAGTGGGGCTGAAACAGAGGGCGAGAAACCGAGGGGCTGAAACAGAGGGGCTGAAACAGAGGCGCTGAAACAGTGGGGCTGAAACGGTGGGGCTGAAACAGAGGGCGAGAAAAAGAGGGGCTGAAACAGAGGGGCTGAAACAGAGGGCGAGAAACAGAGGGGCTGAAACAGAGGGGCTGAAACAGAGGGCGAGAAAAAGAGGGGCTGAAGCAGAGGGGCTGAAACAGAGGGGCTGAAAGAGAGGGCGAGAAAAAGAGGGGCTGAAACAGAGGGGCTGAAACAGAGGGGCTGAAACAGAGGGCGAGAAACAGAGGGGCTGAAACAGAGGGCGAGAAACAGAGGGGCTGAAACAGAGTGGCTGAAACAGAGGGCGAGAGCAGAGGGGCTGAAACAGTGGGTGAGAAAAAGAGGGGCTGACTCAGAGGGCGAGAAACAGAGGGGCTGAAACAGAGGGGCTGAAACAGAGGGCGAGAAACAGAGGGGCTGAAACAGAGTGGCTGAAACAGAGGGGCTGAAACAGAGGGCGAGAAACAGAGGGGCTGAAACAGAGGGCGAGAAACAGAGGGGCTGAATCAGAGGGCGAGAAACAGAGGGGCTGAAACAGAGGGGCTGAAACAGAGGGCGAGAACCAGAGGGGCTGAAACAGAGGGCGAGAAACAGTGGGGCTGAAACAGAGCGCGAGAAACAGAGGGGCTGAAACAGAGTGGCTGAAACAGAGGGCGAGAAACCGAGGGGCTGAAACAGAGGGCGAGAAACAGAGGGGCTGAAACAGAGTGGCTGAAACAGAGGGGCTGAAACAGAGGGGCTGAAACAGGGGGCGAGAAACAGAGGGGATGAAACAGAGGGCGAGAAACAGAGGGCTGAAACAGAGGGTGAGAAACAGAGGGGCTGAAACAGAGGGGCTGAAACAGAGGGGCTGAAACAGAGGGCGAGAAACAGAGGGGCTGAAACAGAGGGCGAGAAACAGAGTGGCTGAAACAGAGGGGCTGAAACAGAGGGCGAGAAACAGAGGGGCTGAAAAAAAGGGGCTGAAACAGAGGGCGAGAATCAGAGGGGCTGAAACAGAGGGGCTGAAACAGAGGAGCTGAAACAGAGGGGGAGACACAGCGGGGCTGAAACAGAGGGGCTGAAACAGAGGGGCTGAAACAGGGGGCGAGAAACAGAGAGGCTGAAAC
The DNA here is from genome assembly GCF_047496795.1 of Chiloscyllium punctatum. Classification (NCBI taxonomy): domain Eukaryota; kingdom Metazoa; phylum Chordata; class Chondrichthyes; order Orectolobiformes; family Hemiscylliidae; genus Chiloscyllium; species Chiloscyllium punctatum. Next base: position 1,522,863 of record NW_027309804.1, on the reverse strand, counting down.
AGAGGGTGAGAATCAGAGGAGCTGAAACAGAGGGTGAGAAACAGAGGGACTGAAACAGTGGGTGAGAAAAAGAGGAGCTTAAACAGACGGGTGAAACAGGGGGCGAGAAACAGAGGGCCTGAAACAGAGGGGCTGAAACAGAGGGCGAGAAACAGCGGGGCTGAAACAGAGGGTGAGAAACAGAGGGACTGAAACAGTGGGTGAGAAAAAGTGGAGCTGAAGAAGACGGGCTGAAACAGGGGGCGAGAAACAGAGGGGCTGAAACAGAGTGACTGATACAGAGGGGCTGAACCAGAGGGCGAGAAACAGATGGGCTGAAACAGAGGTGATGAAACAGAGGGGCTGAAACAGAGGGCGAGAAACAGAGGGGCTGAAACAGAGGGGCTGAAACAGAGGGCGAGAAACCAAGGGGCTGAAACAGAGGGGCTGAAACAGGGGGCGAGAAACAGAGGGCGACAAACAGAGGGGCTGAAACAGAGGGGCTGAAACAGAGGGGCTGAAACAGAGGGCTAGAAACAGAGGGGCTGAAACAGAGGGGCTGAAACAGAGGGGCTGAAGCAGAGGGCGAGAAACAGAGGGGCTGAAACAGAGGGCGAGAAACAGTGGGGCTGAAACAGAGGGGCTGAAACAGAGGGACTGAAACACAGGGACTGAAACAGAGGGGCTGAAACAGAGGGCGAGAAACAGAGGGCGAGAAACAGAGGGCAAGAAAAAGAGGGGCTGAAACAGACGGCGAGAAACAGAGGGGTTGAAACAGAGGGGCTGGAACAGGGGGCGAGAAACAGAGGGGCTGAAACAGAGGGGCTGAAACAGAGGGGCTGAAACAGGTGGCGACAAACAGGGGGCGAGAAACAGAGGGGCTGAAACAGATGGGCTGAAACAGAGGGGCTGAAACAGAGGGCGAGAAACAGAGGGGCTGAAACAGAGGGCGAGAAACAGAGGGGCTGAAGCAGAGGGGCTGAAACAGAGGGGCTGAAACAGAGGGCGAGAAACAGAGGGGCTGAAACAGTGGGGCTGAAACAGAGGGGCTGAAACACAGGGCGAGAAACAGAGGGGCTGAAACAGAGGGGCTGAAAAAGGGGGCGAGAAACAGAGGGGCTGAATCAGAGGGGCTGAAACAGAGGGCGAGAGACAGAGGGGCTGAAATAGAGGGGCTGAAACAGAGGGGCTGAAACAGAAGGCGAGAAACAGAGGGGCTGAAACAGTGGGGCTGAAACAGAGGGCGAGAAACCGAGGGGCTGAAACAGAGGGGCTGAAACCGAGGCGCTGAAACAGAGGGCGAGAAACCGAGGGGCTGAAACAGAGGGCGAGAAACAGAGGGGCTGAAACAGAGGGGCTGACAGAGGGGCTGAAACAGTGGGGCTGAAACGGTGGTTCTGAAACAGAAGGCGAGAAAAAGAGGGGCTGAAACTGAGGGGCTGAAACAGAGGGCGAGAAACAGAGGGGCTTACACAGAGCGGCTGAAACAGGGTGGGAGAAACAGAGGGCGAGAAACAGAGGGGCTGAAACAGAGGGGCTGAAACAGATGGGCTGAAAGAGAGGGCGAGAAAAAGAGGGGCTGAAACAGAGGGGCTGAAACAGAGGGGCTGAAACAGTGGGCGAGAAACAGAGGGGCTGAAACAGAGGGCGAGAAGCAGAGGGGCTGAAACAGAGGGGCTGAAACAGAGGGCGAGAAACAGAGGGGCTGAAACAGTGGGCGAGAAACAGAGGGGCTGAAACAGAGGGCGAGAAACAGAGGCGCTGAAACAGAGGGGCTGAAACAGAGGGCGAGAAACAGAGGGGCTGAATCAGAGGGCGAGAAACAGAGGGGCTGAAACAGAGGGGCTGAAACAGAGGGTGAGAAACAGAGGGGCTGAAACAGAGGGCGAGAAACAGTGGGGCTGAAACAGAGGGGCTGAAACAGAGGGGCTGAAACAGAGGGCGAGAAACAGAGGGGCTGAAACAGAGGGGCTGAAACAGAGGGGCTGAAACACAGGGCGAGAAACAGAGGGCGAGAAACAGAGGGCGAGAAACAGAGGGGCTGAAACAGAGGGCGAGAAACAGAGGGGCTGAAAAAGAGGGGCTGAAAAAGGGGGCGAGAAACAGAGTGGATGAATCAGAGGGGCTGTAACAGGGGGCGACAGACAGAGGGGCTGAAACAGAGGGGCTGAAACAGAGGGGCTGAAAGAGAAGGCGAGAAACAGAGGGGCTGAAACAGTGGGGCTGAAACAGAGGGCGAGAAACCGAGGGGCTGAAACAGAGGGGCTGAAACAGAGGCGCTGAAACAGTGGGGCTGAAACGGTGGGGCTGAAACAGAGGGCGAGAAAAAGAGGGGCTGAAACAGAGGGGCTGAAACAGAGGGCGAGAAACAGAGGGGCTGAAACAGAGGGGCTGAAACAGAGGGCGAGAAAAAGAGGGGCTGAAACAGAGGGGCTGAAACAGAGGGGCTGAAAGAGAGGGCGAGAAAAAGAGGGGCTGAAACAGAGGGGCTGAAACAGAGGGGCTGAAACAGAGGGCGAGAAACAGAGGGGCTGAAACAGAGGGCGAGAAACAGAGGGGCTGAAACAGAGTGGCTGAAACAGAGGGCGAGAGCAGAGGGGCTGAAACAGTGGGTGAGAAAAAGAGGGGCTGAATCAGAGGGCGAGAAACAGAGGGGCTGAAACAGAGGGGCTGAAACAGAGGGCGAGAAACAGAGGGGCTGAAACAGAGTGGCTGAAACAGAGGGGCTGAAACAGAGGGCGAGAAACAGAGGGGCTGAAACAGAGGGCGAGAAACAGAGGGGCTGAATCAGAGGGCGAGAAACAGAGGGGCTGAAACAGAGGGGCTGAAACAGAGGGCGAGAACCAGAGGGGCTGAAACAGAGGGCGAGAAACAGTGGGGCTGAAACAGAGCGCGAGAAACAGAGGGGCTGAAACAGAGTGGCTGAAACAGAGGGCGAGAAACCGAGGGGCTGAAACAGAGGGCGAGAAACAGAGGGGCTGAAACAGAGTGGCTGAAACAGAGGGGCTGAAACAGAGGGGCTGAAACAGGGGGCGAGAAACAGAGGGGATGAAACAGAGGGCGAGAAACAGAGGGCTGAAACAGAGGGTGAGAAACAGAGGGGCTGAAACAGAGGGGCTGAAACAGAGGGGCTGAAACAGAGGGCGAGAAACAGAGGGGCTGAAACAGAGGGCGAGAAACAGAGTGGCTGAAACAGAGGGGCTGAAACAGAGGGCGAGAAACAGAGGGGCTGAAAAAAAGGGGCTGAAACAGAGGGCGAGAATCAGAGGGGCTGAAACAGAGGGCGAGAAACAGAGGGGCTGAAACAGAGGGCGAGAATCAGAGGGGCTGAAACAAAGGGGCTGAAACAGAGGGGCTGAAACAGAGGGGGAGACACAGCGGGGCTGAAACAGAGGGGCTGAAACAGAGGGGCTGAAACAGGGGGCGAGAAACAGAGGGGCTGAAACAGAGGGTGAGAATCAGAGGAGCTGAAACAGAGGGTGAGAAACAGAGGGACTGAAACAGTGGGTGAGAAAAAGAGGAGCTTAAACAGACGGGTGAAACAGGGGGCGAGAAACAGAGGGCCTGAAACAGAGGGGCTGAAACAGAGGGCGAGAAACAGCGGGGCTGAAACAGAGGGTGAGAAACAGAGGGACTGAAACAGTGGGTGAGAAAAAGTGGAGCTGAAGAAGACGGGCTGAAACAGGGGGCGAGAAACAGAGGGGCTGAAACAGTGTGGCTGATACAGAGGGGCTGAACCAGAGGGCGAGAAACAGATGGGCTGAAACAGAGGGGATGAAACAGAGGGGCTGAAACAGAGGGCGAGAAACAGAGGGGCTGAAACAGAGGGGCTGAAACAGAGGGGCTGAAACAGAGTGCGAGAATCAGAGGGGCTGAAACAGAGGGGCTGAAAAAGAGGGTGAGAAACAGAGGGACTGAAACAGTGGGTGAGAAAAAGAGGAGCTGAAACAGAGGGGCTGAAACAGAGGGTGAGAAACAGAGTGCGAGAATCAGAGGGGCTCAAACATAGGGCGAGAAACAGAGGGGCTGAAACAGAGGGGCTGAAACAGAGGGCGAGAAACAGAGGGGCTGAAACAGAGGGCGAGAAACAGAGGGGATGAAACAGAGGGCGAGAAACAGAGGGGCTGAAACAGAGGGGCTGAAACAGAGGGCGATAAACAGAGGGGCTGAAACTGAGGGGCTGAAACAGAGGGGCTGAAACAGAGGGCGAGAAACAGAGGGGCTGAACCTGAGGGCGAGAAACAGCGGGGCTGAAACAGAGGGTCTGAAACAGAGGGCGAGAATCAAAGGGGCTGAAACAGAGGGACTGAAACAGTGGTTGAGAAAAAGAGGAGCTGAAACAGACGGGCTGCAACAGGGGGCGAGAAACAGAGGGGCTGAAACAGAGGGCGAGAAACAAAGGGGCTGAAACAGAGTGGCTGAAACAGAGGGCGAGAAACAGAGGGCGAGAAACAGAGGGGCTGAAACAGAGGGGCCGAAACAGAGGGCGTGAAACAGAGGGGCCGAAACAAAGGGCGAGAATCAGAGGGGCTGAAACAGAGGGTGAGAAACAGAGGTGCTGAAACAGAGGGGCCGAAACAGAGGGCGAGAAAAAGAGGGGCTGAAACAGAAGGGGCTGAAACAGAGGTTCTGAAACAGCGGGGCTGAAAGAGAGGGCGACAAAAAGAGGGGCTGAAACAGAGGGGCTGAAACAGTGGGCGAGAAACCGAGGGGCTGAAACAGATGGCGAGAAACAGAGGGGCTGAAACAGAGGGGCTGAAACAGTGGGGCTGAAACAGTGGGGCTGAAACAGAGGGCGAGAAAAAGAGGGGCTGAAACAGAGGGGCTGAAACAGAGGGCAAGAAACTGAGGGGCTGAAACAGTGGAGCTGAAACAGAGGGCGAGAAAAAGAGGGGCTGAAACAGAAGGGGCTGAAACAGAGGTTCTGAAACAGAGGGGCTGAAAGAGAGGGCGACAAAAAGAGGGGCTGAAACAGAGGGGCTGAAACAGTGGGCGAGAAACCGAGGGGCTGAAACAGAGGGGGAGAAACAGAGGGGCTGAAACAGAGGGGCTGAAACAGTGGGGCTGAAACATTGGGGCTGAAACAGAGGGCGAGAAAAAGAGGGGCTGAAATAGAGGGGCTGAAACAGACGGCGAGAAACTGAGGGGCTCAAACAGTGGGGCTGAAACAGAGGGCGAGAAAAAGAGGGGCTGAAACAGAAGGGGCTGAAACAGAGGTTCTGAACAGAGGGGCTGAAAGAGAGGGCGAGAAAAAGAGGGGCTGAAACAGAGGGGCTGAAACAGAGGGGCTGAAACAGAGGGCGAGAGACAGAGGGCGAGAAACAGAGGGGCTGAAACAGAGGGGCTGAAACAGAGGGCGAGAAGCAGAGTGGCTGAAACAGTGGGTGAGAAAAAGAGGGGCTGAAACAGAGGAGCTGAAACAGAGGAGCTGAAACAGAGGGCGAGAAACAGAGGGGCTGAAACAGAGGGGCTGAAACAGAGGGCGAGAAACAGAGGGGTTGAAACAGAGGGGCTGAAACAGAGGGGCTGAAACAGAGGGCGAGAAACCGAGGGGCTGAAACAGAGGGTGAGAAACCGAGGGGCTGAACAGAGGGGCTGAAACAGAGGGGCTGAAACAGATGTCGAGAAACAGAGGGGCTGAAACAGAGGGGCTGAAACAGATGGGCTGAAACAGAGGGCGAGAAACCGAGGGGCTGAAACCGAGGGGCTGAAACAGGGGGCGAGAAACAGAGGGCGAGAAACAGAGGGGCTGAAACAGAGGGGCTGAAACAGCGGGGCTGAAACAGAGGGCTAGAAACAGAGGGGCTGAAACAGAGGGGCTGAAACAGAGGGGCTGAAACAGAGGGGCTGAAACAGAGAGGCTGAAACAGAGGGGCTGAAACAGAGGGCGAGAAACAGAGGGGCTGAAACAGAGGGGCTGAAACAGGGGGCGAGAAACAGAGCGTCTGAAACAGAGGGGCTGAAACAGAGGGTGAGAAACAGAGGGGCTGAAACAGAGGGCGAGAAACAGAGGGGCTGAAACAGAGGGGCTGAAACAGAGGGGCTGAAACAGAGGGGCTGAAATAGAGGGGCTGAAACAGAGGGGCTGAAACAGAGGGCGAGAAACTGAGGGGCTGAACAGAGTGGCTGAAACAGAGTGGCTGAAACAGAGGGGTGAAACAGAGTGGCTGAAACAGAGGGCGAGAAACCGAGGCGCTGAAACAGAGGGGCTGAAACAGGGGGCGAGAATCAGAGGGCAAGAAACAGAGGGGCTGAAACAGAGGGGCTGAATCAGAGGGGCTGAAACAGTGGGCTAGAAACAGAGGGGCTGAAACAGAGGGGCTGAAACAGAGGGGCTGAAACAGAGGGCGAGAAACAGAGGGGCTGAAACAGAGGGGCTGAAACAGAGGGCGAGAAACAGAGGGCGAGAAACAGAGGGGCTGAAACAGAGGGCGAGAAACAGAGGGGCTGAAACAGAGGTGCAGAAACAGGGGGCGAGAAACAGAGGGGCTGAAACAGAGGGGCTGAAACAGGGGACGAGTAACAGAGGGGCTGAAACAGAGGGGCTGAAACAGGGGGCGAGAAACAGCGGGCGAGAAACAGAGGGGCTGAAACAGAGGGGCTGAAACAGAGGGGCTGAAACAGAGGGGCTGAAACAGAGGGCGAGAAACAGAGGGGCTGAAACAGAGGGCGATAAACAGAGGGGCTGAAACAGAGGGGCTGAAACAGAGTGGCTGAAACAGAGGGCGAGAAACCGAGGGGCTGAAACAGAAGGGCTGAAACAGAGGGCGAGAAACTGAGTGGCTGAAACAGAGGGCGAGAAACCGAGGGGCTGAAACAGTGGGGCTGAAACAGAGGTGCTGAAACAGAGGGGCTGAAACAGAAGGCGAGAAACAGAGGGCGAGAAACAGAGGGGCTAAAACAGAAGGGCCGAAACAGAGGGGCTGAAACAGAGGGCGAGAAACAGAGGGGCTGAAACAGAGGGCGAGAAACCGAGGGGCTGAAACAGAGGGGCTGAAACAGAGGGCGAGAAACAGAGGGGCTGAATAATGGGGCGAGAAACAGAGGGGCTGAAACAGAGGCCGAGAAACAGAGGGGCTGAATAATAGGGCGAGAAACAGAGGGGCTGAAACAGAGGAGCTGAAACAGAGGGGCTGAAACAGAGGGCGAGAAACCGAGGGGCTGAAACAGAGGGCGAGAAACAGAGGGGCTGAAACAGAGGGGCTGAAACAGAGGGGCTGAAACAGAGGGTGAGAAACTGAGGGGCTGAAACAGAGGGGCTGAAACAGAGGGCGAGAAGCAGAGGGGCTGAAACAGTGGGTGAGAAAAAGAGGGGCTGAAACAGAGGAGCTGAAACAGAGGGGCTGAAACAGAGGGCGAGAAACAGAGGGGCTGAAACAGAGGGCGAGAAACCGAGGGGCTGAATCAGAGGGCGAGAAACAGAGGGGCTGAAACAGAGCGGCTGAAACAGAGGGCGAGAAACAGGGGGGCTGAAACAGTGGGCGAGAAACAGAGGGGCTGAAACAGAGGGGCTGAAACAGAGGGCGAGAACCAGAGGGGCTGAAACAGAGGGCGAGAAACATTGGGGCTGAAACAGAGGGGCTGAAACAGAGGGGCTGAAACAGAGGGCGAGAAACCGAGGGGCTGAAACAGAGGGCGAGAAACAGAGGGGCTGAAACAGAGGGTCTGAAACAGGGGGCGAGAAACAGAGGGGCTGAAACAGAGGGGCTGAAACAGAGGGGCTGAAACAGAGGGGCTGAAACAGAGGGCGTGAAACAGTGGGCTGAAACAGAGGGGCTGAAACAGAGGGGCTGAAACAGAGGGCGAGAAACAGAGGGGCTGAAACAGAGGGCGAGAAACAGAGAGCGAGAAACAGTGGGGCTGAAACAGAAGGGCTGAAACAGAGGGGCTGAAACAGAGGGCGAGAAACCGAGGGGCTGAAACAGAGGGCGAGAAACAGAGGGGCTGAAATAGAGGGGCTGAAACAGAGGGCGAGAAACAGAGGGGCTGAAACAGAGGGCAAGAAACAGAAGGGCTGAAACAGAGGGGCTGAAACAGAGGGGCTGAAACAGAGGGCGAGAAACAGAGGGGCTGAAACAGAGGGCAAGAAACAGAAGGGCTGAAACAGAGGGGCTGAAACAGAGGGGCTGAAACAGAGGGCGAGAAACCAAGGGGCTGAAACAGAGGGGCTGAAACAGGGGGCGAGAAACAGAGAGCGGCAAACAGAGGGGCTGAAACAGAGGGGCTGAAACACAGGGGCTGAAAAAGGGGGCGAGAAACAGAGGGGCTGAATCTGAGGTGCTGAAACAGGGGGCGAGAGACAGAGGGTCTGAAACAGAGGGCGAGAGACAGAGGGGCTGAAACAGAGGGGCTGAAACAGAGGGCGAGAAACAGAGGGGCTGAAACAGAGGGGCTGAAACAGAGGGCGAGAAACCGAGGGGCTGAACAGAGGGGCTGAAACAGAGGGGCTGAAACAGAGGGGCAGAAACAGAGGGCGAGAAACAGAAGGGCTGAAACAGAGGGGCTGAAACAGAGGGGCTGAAACAGAGAGGCTGAAACAGAGGGGGAGAAACAGAGGGGCAGAAACAGAGGGCGAGAAACAGAAGGGCTGAAACAGAGGGGCTGAAACAGAGGGGCTGAAACAGAGGGCGAGAAACCGAGGGGCTGAAACAGAGGGGCTGAAACAGGGGGTAAGAAACAGAGGGCGAGAAACAGAGGGGCTGAAACAGAGGGGCTGAAACAGAGGGGCTGAAACAGAGGGCTAGAAACAGAGGGGCTAAAACAGAGGGGCTGAAACAGAGGGGCTGAAACAGAGGGCGAGAAACAGAGGGGCTGAAACAGAGGGGCTTAAACAGAGGGCGAGAAACAGAGGGCGAGAAACAGAGGGGCAGAAACAGAGGGCGAGAAAAAGAGGGGCTGAAACAGAGGGGCTGAAACAGGGGGCGAGAAACAGCGGGCGAGAAACAGGGGGGCTGAAACAGAGGGGCTGAAACAGAGGTGCTGAAACAGAGGGCGAGAAACAGAGGGGCTGAAACAGAGGGCGAGAAACAGAGGGGCTGAAACAGAGGGGCTGAAACAGAGGGCGAGAAACAGAGGGGCTGAAACAGTGGGCGAGAAACAGAGGGACTGAAACAGAGGGCGAGAAACAGAGGCGCTGAAACAGAGGGGCTGAAACAGAGGGTGAGAAACAGAGGGGCTGAATCAGAGGGCGAGAAACAGAGGGGCTGAAACAGAGGGGCTGAAACAGAGGGTGAGAAACAGAGGGGCTGAAACAGAGGGCGAGAAACAGTTGGGCTGAAACAGAGGGGCTGAAACAGAGGGGCTGAAACAGAGGGCGAGAAACAGAGGTGCTGAAACAGAGGGGCTGAAACAGAGGGGCTGAAACACAGGGCGAGAAACAGAGGGCGAGAAACAGAGGGCGAGAAACAGAGGGGCTGAAACAGAGGGCGAGAAACAAAGGGGCTGAAAAAGAGGGGCTGAAAAAGGGGGCGAGAAACAGAGTGGCTGAATCAGAGGGGCTGAAACAGGGGGCGAGAGACAGAGGGGCTGAAACAGAGGGGCTGAAACAGAGGGCGAGAAACAGAGGGGCTGAAACAGAGTGGCTGAAACAGAGGGGCTGAAACAGAGGGCGAGAAACAGAGGGGCTGAAACAGAGGGCGAGAAACAGAGGGGCTGAATCAGAGGGCGAGAAACAGAGGGGCTGAAACAGAGGGGCTGAAACAGAGGGCGAGAACCAGAGGGGCTGAAACAGAGGGCGAGAAACAGTGGGGCTGAAACAGAGCGCGAGAAACAGAGGGGCTGAAACAGAGTGGCTGAAACAGAGGGCGAGAAACCGAGGGGCTGAAACAGAGGGCGAGAAACAGAGGGGCTGAAACAGAGTGGCTGAAACAGAGGGGCTGAAACAGAGGGGCTGAAACAGGGGGCGAGAAACAGAGGGGATGAAACAGAGGGCGAGAAACAGAGGGCTGAAACAGAGGGTGAGAAACAGAGGGGCTGAAACAGAGGGGCTGAAACAGAGGGGCTGAAACAGAGGGCGAGAAACAGAGGGGCTGAAACAGAGGGCGAGAAACAGAGTGGCTGAAACAGAGGGGCTGAAACAGAGGGCGAGAAACAGAGGGGCTGAAAAAAAGGGGCTGAAACAGAGGGCGAGAATCAGAGGGGCTGAAACAGAGGGCGAGAAACAGAGGGGCTGAAACAGAGGGCGAGAATCAGAGGGGCTGAAACAGAGGGGCTGAAACAGAGGAGCTGAAACAGAGGGGGAGACACAGCGGGGCTGAAACAGAGGGTCTGAAACAGAGGGGCTGAAACAGGGGGCGAGAAACAGAGAGGCTGAAACAGAGGGTGAGAATCAGAGGAGCTGAAACAGAGGGTGAGAAACAGAGGGACTGAAACAGTGGGTGAGAAAAAGAGGAGCTTAAACAGACGGGTGAAACAGGGGGCGAGAAACAGAGGGCCTGAAACAGAGGGGCTGAAACAGAGGGCGAGAAACAGCGGGGCTGAAACAGAGGGTGAGAAACAGAGGGACTGAAACAGTGGGTGAGAAAAAGTGGAGCTGAAGAAGACGGGCTGAAACAGGGGGCGAGAAACAGAGGGGCTGAAACAGAGTGGCTGATACAGAGGGGCTGAACCAAAGGGCGAGAAACAGATGGGCTGAAACAGAGGTGATGAAACAGAGGGGCTGAAACAGAGGGCGAGAAACAGAGGGGCTGAAACAGAGGGGCTGAAACAGAGGGGCTGAAACAGAGTGCGAGAATCAGAGGGGCTGAAACAGAGGGGCTGAAAAAGAGGGTGAGAAACAGAGGGACTGAAACAGTGGGTGAGAAAAAGAGGAGCTGAAACAGAGGGGCTGAAACAGAGGGTGAGAAACATAGTGCGAGAATCAGAGGGGCTCAAACATAGGGCGAGAAACAGAGGGGCTGAAACAGAGGGGCTGAAACAGAGGGCGAGAAACAGAGGGGCTGAAACAGAGGGCGAGAAACAGAGGGGATGAAACAGAGGGCGAGAAACAGAGGGGCTGAAACAGAGGGGCTGAAACAGAGGGCGATAAACAGAGGGGCTGAAACTGAGGGGCTGAAACAGAGGGGCTGAAACAGAGGGCGAGAAACAGAGGGGCTGAACCTGAGGGCGAGAAACAGCGGGGCTGAAACAGAGGGGCTGAAACAGAGGGGCTGAAACAGAGGGCGAGAATCAAAGGGGCTGAAACAGAGGGACTGAAACAGTGGTTGAGAAAAAGAGGAGCTGAAACAGACGGGCTGCAACAGGGGGCGAGAAACAGAGGGGCTGAAACAGAGGGGCTGAAACAGAGGGGCTGAAACAGAGGGCGAGAAACAAAGGGGCTGAAACAGAGTGGCTGAAACAGAGGGCGAGAAACAGAGGGCGAGAAACAGAGGGGCTGAAACAGAGGGGCCGAAACAGAGGGCAAGAATCAGAGGGGCTGAAACAGAGGGTGAGAAACAGAGGGGCTGAAACAGAGGGGCCGAAACAGAGGGCGAGAAAAAGAGGGGCTGAAACAGAAGGGGCTGAAACAGAGGTTCTGAAACAGAGGGGCTGAAAGAGAGGGCGACAAAAAGAGGGGCTGAAACAGATGGGCTGAAACAGTGGGCGAGAAACCGAGGGGCTGAAACAGATGGCGAGAAACAGAGGGGCTGAAACAGAGGGGCTGAAACAGTGGGGCTGAAACAGTGGGGCTGAAACAGAGGGCGAGAAAAAGAGGGGCTGAAACAGAGGGGCTGAAACAGAGGGCAAGAAACTGAGGGGCTGAAACAGTGGGGCTGAAACAGAGGGCGAGAAAAAGAGGGGCTGAAACAGAAGGGGCTGAAACAGAGGTTCTGAAACAGAGGGGCTGAAAGAGAGGGCGACAAAAAGAGGGGCTGAAACAGAGGGGCTGAAACAGTGGGCGAGAAACCGAGGGGCTGAAACAGAGGGCGAGAAACAGAGGGGCTGAAACAGAGGGGCTGAAACAGTGGGGCTGAAACAGTGGGGCTGAAACAGAGGGCGAGAAAAAGAGGGGCTGAAATAGAGGGGCTGAAACAGAGGGCGAGAAACTGAGGGGCTGAAACAGTGGGGCTGAAACAGAGGGCGAGAAAAAGAGGGGCTGAAACAGAAGGGGCTAAAACAGAGGTTCTGAAACAGAGGGGCTGAAAGAGAGGGCGAGAAAAAGAGGGGCTGAAACAGAGGGGCTGAAACAGAGGGGCTGAAACAGAGGGCGAGAGACAGAGGGCGAGAAACAGAGGTGCTGAAACAGAGGGGCTGAAACAGAGGGCGAGAAGCAGAGTGGCTGAAACAGTGGGTGAGAAAAAGAGGGGCTGAAACAGAGGAGCTGAAACAGAGGGGCTGAAACAGAGGGCGAGAAACAGAGGGGCTGAAACAGAGGGGCTGAAACAGAGGGCGAGAAACAGAGGGGCTGAAACAGAGGGGCTGAAACAGAGGGGCTGAAACAGAGGGCGAGAAACCGAGGGGCTGAAACAGAGGGTGAGACACCGAGGGGCTGAACAGAGGGGCTGAAACAGATGTCGAGAAACAGAGGGGCTGAAACAGAGGGGCTGAAACAGATGGGCTGAAACAGAGGGCGAGAAACCGAGGGGCTGAAACCGAGGGGCTGAAACAGGGGGCGAGAAACAGAGGGCGAGAAACAGAGGTGCCGAAACAGAGGGGCTGAAACAACGGGGCTGAAACAGAGGGCTAGAAACAGAGGGGCTGAAACAGAGGGGCTGAAACAGAGGGGCTGAAACAGAGGGGCTGAAACAGAGGGCGAGAAACAGAGGGGCTGAAACAGAGGGCGAGAAACAGAGGGGCTGAAACAGAGGGGCTGAAACAGGGGGCGAGAAACAGAGCGTCTGAAACAGAGGGGCTGAAACAGAGGGTGAGAAACAGAGGGGCTGAAACAGAGGGCGAGAAACAGAGGGGCTGAAACAGAGGGGCTGAAACAGAGGGGCTGAAACAGAGGGGCTGAAATAGAGGGGCTGAAACGGAGGGGCTGAAACAGAGGGCGAGAAACCGAGGGGCTGAACAGAGGGGCTGAAACAGAGTGGCTGAAACAGAGGGGTGAAACAGAGTGGCTGAAACAGAGGGCGAGAAACCGAGGCGCTGAAACAGAGGGGCTGAAACAGCGGGCGAGAATCAGAGGGCAAGAAACAGAGGGGCTGAAACAGAGGGGCTGAATCAGAGGGGCTGAAACAGTGGGCTAGAAACAGAGGGGCTGAAACAGAGGGGCTGAAACAGAGGGGCTGAAACAGAGGGGCTGAAACAGAGGGTGAGAAACAGAGGGGCTGAAACAGAGGGGCTGAAACAGAGGGCGAGAAACAGAGGGCGAGAAACAGAGGGGCTGAAACAGAGGGCGAGAAACAGAGGGGCTGAAACAGAGGTGCAGAAACAGGGGGCGAGAAACAGAGGGGCTGAAACAGAGGGGCTGAAACAGGGGACGAGTAACAGAGGGGCTGAAACAGAGGGGCTGAAACAGGGGGCGAGAAACAGCGGGCGAGAAACAGAGGGGCTGAAACAGAGGGGCTGAAACAGAGGGGCTGAAACAGAGGGCGAGAAACAGAGGGGCTGAAACAGAGGGCGATAAACAGAGGGGCTGAAACAGAGGGGCTGAAACAGAGTGGCTGAAACAGAGGGCGAGAAACCGACGGGCTGAAACAGAAGGGCTGAAACAGAGGGCGAGAAACAGAGTGGCTGAAACAGAGGGCGAGAAACCGAGGGGCTGAAACAGTGGGGCTGAAACAGAGGTGCTGAAACAGAGGGGCTGAAACAGAAGGCGAGAAACAGAGGGCGAGAAACAGAGGGGCTGAAACAGAAGGGCTGAAACAGAGGGGCTGAAACAGAGGGCGAGAAACAGAGGGGCTGAAACAGAGGGCGAGAAACCGAGGGGCTGAAACAGAGGGGCTGAAACAGAGGGGCTGAAACAGAAGGCGAGAAATAGAGGGGCTGAATAATGGGGCGAGAAACAGAGGGCGAGAAACAGAGGGGCTGAAACAGAGGGCGAGAAACAGAGGGGCTGAATAATAGGGCGAGAAACAGAGGGGCTGAAACAGAGGAGCTGAAACAGAGGGGCTGAAACAGAGGGCGAGAAACAGAGGGGCTGAAACAGAGGGCGAGAAACAGAGGGGCTGAAACAGAGGGGCTGAAACAGAGGGGCTGAAACAGAGGGTGAGAAACAGAGGGGCTGAAACAGAGGGGCTGAAACAGAGGGCGAGAAGCAGAGGGGCTGAAACAGTGGGTGAGAAAAAGAGGGGCTGAAACAGAGGAGCTGAAACAGAGGGGCTGAAACAGAGGGCGAGAAACAGAGGGGCTGAAACAGAGGGCGAGAAACCGAGGGGCTGAAACAGAGGGCGAGAAACAGAGGGGCTGAAACAGAGCGGCTGAAACAGAGGGCGAGAAACAGGGGGGCTGAAACAGTGGGCGAGAAACAGAGGGGCTGAAACAGAGGGGCTGAAACAGAGGGCGAGAACCAGAGGGGCTGAAACAGAGGGCGAGAAACATTGGGGCTGAAACAGAGGGGCTGAAACAGAGGGGCTGAAACAGAGGGCGAGAAACCGAGGGGCTGAAACAGAGGGCGAGAAACAGAGGGGCTGAAACAGAGGGTCTGAAACAGGGGGCGAGAAACAGAGGGGCTGAAACAGAGGGGCTGAAACAGAGGGGCTGAAACAGAGGGGCTGAAACAGAGGGCGTGAAACAGAGGGCTGAAACAGAGGGGCTGAAACAGAGGGGCTGAAACAGAGGGCGAGAAACAGAGGGGCTGAAACAGAGGGCGAGAAACAGAGAGCGAGAAACAGTGGGGCTGAAACAGAAGGGCTGAAACAGAGGGGCTGAAACAGAGGGCGAGAAACAGAGGTGCTGAAACAGAGGGCGAGAAACTGAGGGGCTGAAACAGAGGGGCTGAAACAGAGGGGCTGAAACAGAGGGGCTGAAACAGAGGGCGAGAAACCGAGGGGCTGAAACAGAGGGCGAGAAACAGAGGGGCTGAAATAGAGGGGCTGAAACAGAGGGCGAGAAACAGAGGGGCTGAAACAGAGGGCAAGAAACAGAAGGGCTGAAACAGAGGGGCTGAAACAGAGGGGCTGAAACAGAGGGCGAGAAACCAAGGGGCTGAAACAGAGGGGCTGAAACAGGGGGCGAGAAACAGAGAGCGGCAAACAGAGGGGCTGAAACAGAGGGGCTGAAACACAGGGGCTGAAAAAGGGGGCGAGAAACAGAGGGGCTGAATCAGAGGTGCTGAAACAGGGGGCGAGAGACAGAGGGGCTGAAACAGAGGGCGAGAGACAGAGGGGCTGAAACAGAGGGGCTGAAACAGAGGGCGAGAAACAGAGGGGCTGAAACAGAGGGGCTGAAACAGAGGGCGAGACACCGAGGGGCTGAACAGAGGGGCTGAAACAGAGGGGCTGAAACAGAGGGGCAGAAACAGAGGGCGAGAAACAGAAGGGCTGAAACAGAGGGGCTGAAACAGAGGGGCTGAAACAGAGAGGCTGAAACAGAGGGGGAGAAACAGAGGGGCAGAAACAGAGGGCGAGAAACAGAAGGGCTGAAATAGAGGGGCTGAAACAGAGGGGCTGAAACAGAGGGCGAGAAACCGAGGGGCTGAAACAGAGGGGCTGAAACAGGGGGCAAGAAACAGAGGGCGAGAAACAGAGGGGCTGAAACAGAGGGGCTGAAACAGAGGGGCTGAAACAGAGGGCTAGAAACAGAGGGGCTGAAACAGAGGGGCTGAAACAGAGTGGCTGAAACAGAGGGCGAGAAACAGAGGGGCTGAAACAGAGGGGCTTAAACAGAGGGCGAGAAACAGAGGGCGAGAAACAGAGGGGCAGAAACAGAGGGCGAGAAACAGAGGGGCTGAAACAGAGGGGCTGAAACAGGGGGCGAGAAACAGCGGGCGAGAAACAGGGGGGCTGAAACAGAGGGGCTGAAACAGAGGGGCTGAAACAGAGGGCGAGAAACAGAGGGGCTGAAACAGAGGGCGAGAAACAGAGGGGCTGAAACAGAGGGGCTGAAAAAGGGGGCGAGAAACAGAGGGGCTGAAACAGAGGGGCTGAAACAGAGAGGCTGAAACAGAGGGGGAGAAACAGAGGGCGAGAAACAGAGGGGCTGAAACAGAGGGCGAGAAACAGAGGGGCTGAAACAGAGGGGCTGAAACAGGGGGCGAGAAACAGAGCGTCTGAAACAGAGGGGCTGAAACAGAGGGTGAGAAACAGAGGGGCTGAAACAGAGGGCGAGAAACAGAGGGGCTGAAACAGAGGGGCTGAAACAGAGGGGCTGAAACAGAGGGGCTGAAATAGAGGGGCTGAAACAGAGGGGCTGAAACAGAGGGCGAGAAACCGAGGGGCTGAACAGAGGGGCTGAAACAGAGTGGCTGAAACAGAGGGGTGAAACAGAGTGGCTGAAACAGAGGGCGAGAAACCGAGGCGCTGAAACAGAGGGGCTGAAACAGGGGGCGAGAATCAGAAGGCAAGAAACAGAGGGGCTGATACAGAGGGGCTGAATCAGAGGGGCTGAAACAGTGGGCTAGAAACAGAGGGGCTGAAACAGAGGGGCTGAAACAGAGGGGCTGAAACAGAGGGTGAGAAACAAAGGGGCTGAAACAGAGGGGCTGAAACAGAGGGCGAGAAACAGAGGGCGAGAAACAGAGGGGCTGAAACAGAGGGCGAGAAACAGAGGGGCTGAAACAGAGGGGCTGAAACAGGGGGCGAGAAACAGAGTTGCTGAAACAGAGGGGCTGAAACAGGGGACGAGTAACAGAGGGGCTGAAACAGGGAGCGAGAAACAGTGGGCGAGAAACAGGGGGGCTGAAACAGAGGGGCTGAAACAGAGGTTCTGAAACAGAGGGGCTGAAACAGAGGGCGAGAAACAGAGGGGCTGAAACAGAGGGCGATAAACAGAGGGGCTGAAACAGAGGGGCTGAAACAGAGGGGCTGAAACAGAGGGCGAGAAACCGAGGGGCTGAAACAGAGGGGCTGAAACAGAGTGGCTGAAACAGAGGGCGAGAAACAGAGGGGCTGAAACAGAGGGCGAGAAACCGAGGGGCTGAAACAGAGGGGCTGAAACAGAGGTGCTGAAACAGAGGGGCTGAAACAGAAGGCGAGAAACAGAGGGCGAGAAACAGAGGGGCTGAAACAGAAGGGCTGAAACAGAGGGGCTGAAACAGAGGGCGAGAAACAGAGGGGCTGAAACAGAGGGCGAGAAACCGAGGGGCTGAAACAGAGGGGCTGAAACAGAGGGGCTGAAACAGAGGGCGAGAAACAGAGGGGCTGAAACAGATGCCGAGAAACAGAGGGGCTGAATAATAGGGTGAGAAACAGAGGGGCTGAAACAGAGGAGCTGAAACAGAGGGGCTGAAACAGAGGGCGAGAAACCGAGGGGCTGAAACAGAGGGCGAGAAACAGAGGGGCTGAAACAGAGGGGCTGAAACAGAGGGGCTGAAACAGAGGGTGAGAAACAGAGGGGCTGAAACAGAGGGGCTGAAACAGAGGGCGAGAAGCAGAAGGGCTGAAACAGTGGGTGAGAAAAAGAGGGGCTGAAACAGAGGAGCTGAAACAGAGGGGCTGAAACAGAGGGCGAGAAACAGAGGGGCTGAAACAGAGGGCGAGATACCGAGGGGCTGAAACAGAGGGCGAGAAACAGAGGGGCTGAAACAGAGGGGCTGAAACAGAGGGCGAGAAACAGGGGGGCTGAAACAGTGGGCGAGAAACAGAGGGGCTGAAACAGAGGGGCTGAAACAGAGGGCGAGAACCAGAGGGGCTGAAACAGAGGGCGAGAAACTGTGGGGCTGAAACAGAGGGGCTGAAACAGAGGGGCTGAAACAGAGGGCCAGAAACCGAGGGGCTGAAACGGAGGGCGAGAAACAGAGGGGCTGAAACAGAGGGCGAGAAACAGGGGGCGAGAAACAGAGGGGCTGAAACAGAGGGCGTGAATCAGAGGGCTGAAACAGAGGGGCTGAAACAGAGGGGCTGAAACAGAGGGCGAGAAACAGAGGGGCTGAAACAGAGGGCGAGAAACAGAGAGCGAGAAACAGTGGGGCTGAAACAGAAGGGCTGAAACAGAGGGGCTGAAACAGAGGGCGAGAAACAGAGGTGCTGAAACAGAGGGCGAGAAACTGAGGGGCTGAAACAGAGGGGCTGAAACAGAGGGGCTGAAACAGAGGGGCTGAAACAGAGGGCGAGAAACCGAGTGGCTGAAACAGAGGGCGAGAAACAGAGGGGCTGAAATAGAGGGGCTGAAACAGAGGGCGAGAAACAGAGTGGCTGAAACAGAGGGCAAGAAACAGAAGGGCTGAAACAGAGGGGCTGAAACAGAGGGGCTGAAACAGAGGGCGAGAAACCAAGGGGCTGAAACAGAGGGGCTGAAACAGGGGGCGAGAAACAGAGAGCAGCAAACAGAGAGGCTGAAACAGAGGGGCTGAAACAGAGGGGCTGAAAAAGGGGGCAAGAAACAGATTGGCTGAATCAGATGTGCTGAAACAGGGGGCGAGAGACAGAGGGGCTGAAACAGAGGGCGAGAAACAGAGGGGCTGAAACAGAGGGCGAGAAACAGGGGGCGAGAAACAGAGGGGCTGAAACAGAGGGCGTGAATCAGAGGGCTGAAACAAAGGGGCTGAAACAGAGGGGCTGAAACAGAGGGCGAGAAACAGAGGGGCTGAAACAGAGGGCGAGAAACAGAGAGCGAGAAACAGTGGGGCTGAAACAGAAGGGCTGAAACAGAGGGGCTGAAACAGAGGGCGAGAAACAGAGGTGCTGAAACAGAGGGCGAGAAACTGAGGGGCTGAAACAGAGGGGCTGAAACAGAGGGGCTGAAACAGAGGGGCTGAAACAGAGGGCGAGAAACCGAGTGGCTGAAACAGAGGGCGAGAAACAGAGGGGCTGAAACAGAGGGGCTGAAACAGAGGGGCTGAAACAGAGGGCGAGAAACCAAGGGGCTGAAACAGAGGGGCTGAAACAGGGGGCGAGAAACAGAGAGCAGCAAACAGAGAGGCTGAAACAGAGGGGCTGAAACAGAGGGGCTGAAAAAGGGGGCGAGAAACAGAGGGGCTGAATCAGAGGTGCTGAAACAGGGGGCGAGAGACAGAGGGGCTGAAACAGAGGGCGAGAGACAGAGGGGCTGAAACAGAGGGGCTGAAACAGAGGGCGAGAAACAGAGGGGCTGAAACAGAGGGGCTGAAACAGAGGGCGAGAAACCGAGGGGCTGAACAGAGGGGCTGAAACAGAGGGGCTGAAACAGAGAGGCTGAAACAGAGGGGGAGAAACAGAGGGGCAGAAACAGAGGGCGAGAAACAGAAGGGCTGAAACAGAGGGGCTGAAACAGAGGGGCTGAAACAGAGGGCGAGAAACCGAGGGGCTGAAACAGAGGGGCTGGAACAGGGGGCGAGAAACAGAGGGCGAGAAACAGAGGGGCTGAAACAGAGGGGCTGAAACAGAGGGCTAGAAACAGAGGGGCTGAAACAGAGGGGCTGAAACAGAGGGGCTGAAACAGAGGGCGAGAAACAGAGGGGCTGAAACAGAGGGGCTTAAACAGAGGGCGAGAAACAGAGGGCGAGAAACAGAGGGGCAGAAACAGAGGGCGAGAAACAGAGGGGCTGAAACAGAGGGGCTGAAACAGGGGGCGAGAAACAGAGGGGCTGAAACAGAGGGGCTGAAACAGGGGGCGAGAAACAGCGGGCGAGAAACAGGGGGGCTGAAACAGAGGGGCTGAACCAGAGGGGCTGAAACAGAGGGCGAGAAACAGAGGGGCTGAAACAGAGGGCGAGAAACAGAGGGGCTGAAACAGAGCGGCTGAAACAGAGGGGCTGAAACAGAGGGCGAGAAACAGAGGGGCTGAAACAGAGGGGCGGAAACAGAGGGCGAGAAACAGAGGGGCTGAAACAGAGGGCGAGAAACCGAGGGGCTGAAACAGAGGGGCTGATACAGAGGTGCTGAAACAGAGGGGCTGAAACAGTAGGCGAGAAACAGAGGGCGAGAAACAGAGGGGCTGAAACAGAGGGGCTGAAACAAAAGGGCTGAAACAGAGGTGCTGAAACAGAGGGCGTGAAACAGAGGGGCTGAAACAGAGGGCGAGAAACCGAGGGGCTGAAACAGAGGGGCTAAAACAGAGGGGCTGAAACAGAGGGCGAGAAACAGAGGGGCTGAATAATAGGGCGAGAAACAGAGGGGCTGAAACAGAGGAGCTGAAACAGAGGGGCTGAAACAGAGGGCGAGAAACCGAGGGGCTGAAACAGAGGGCGAGAAACAGAGGGGCTGAAACAGAGGGGCTGAAACAGAGGGGCTGAAACAGAGGGTGAGAAACAGAGGGGCTGAAACAGAGGGCGAGAAGCAGAGGGGCTGAAACAGTGGGTGAGAAAAAGAGGGGCTGAAACAGAGGAGCTGAAACAGAGGGGCAGAAACAGAGGGCGAGAAACAGAGGGGCTGAAACAGAGTGCGAGAAACCGAGGGGCTGAAACAGAGGGCGAGAAACAGAGGGGCTGAAACAGAGCGGCTGAAACAGAGGGCGAGAAAAAGAGGGGCTGAAACAGAGGGGCTGAAACAGAGGTGCTGAAAGAGAGGGCGAGAAACAGAGGGGCTGAAACAGAGGGCGAGAAACAGAGGGGCTGAAACAGAGTGGCTGAAACAGAGTGCGAGAGCAGAGGGGCTGAAACAGTGGGTGAGAAAAAGAGGGGCTGAAACAGAGGAGCTGAAACAGAGGGGCTGAAACAGAGGGCGAGAAACAGAGGGGCTGAAACAGAGGGCGAGAAACAGAGGGGCTGAAACAGAGGGGCTGAAAAAGAGGGCGAGAAACAGAGGGGCTGAATCAGAGGGCGAGAAACAGAGGGGCTGAAACAGAGGGGCTGAAACAGAGGGCGAGAACCAGAGGGGCTGAAACAGAGGGCGAGAAACAGTGGGGCTGAAACAGAGGGGCTGAAACAGAGGGGCTGAAACAGAGGGCGAGAAACCGAGGGGCTGAAACAGAGGGCGAGAAACAGAGGGGCTGAAACAGAGTGGCTGAAACAGAGGGGCTGAAACAGAGGGGCTGAAACAGGGGGCGAGAAACAGAGGGGCTGAAACAGGGGCTGAAACAGACGGGCTGAAACAGAGGGGCTGAAACAGAGGGCGAGAAACAGAGGGCTGAAACAGAGGGTTTGAAACAGAGGGGCTGAAACAGAGGGGCTGAAACAGAGGGGCTGAAACAGAGGGCGAGAAACAGAGGGGCTGAAACAGAGGGCGAGAAACAGAGGGGCTGAAAAAAAGGGGCTGAAACAGAGGGCGAGAATCAGAGGGGCTGAAACAGAGGGCGAGAAACAGAGGGGCTGAAACAGAGGGCGAGAATCAGAGGGGCTGAAACAGAGGGGCTGAAACAGAGGGGCTGAAACAGAGGGGGAGACACAGCGGGGCTGAAACAGAGGGGCTGAAACAGAGGGGCTGAAACAGAGGGGGAGACACAGCGGGGCTGAAACAGAGGAACTGAAACAGAGGGGCAGAAACAGGGGGCGAGAAACAGAGGGGCTGAAACAGAGGGTGAGAATCAGAGGAGCTGAAACAGAGGGTGAGAAACAGAGGGACTGAAACAGTGGGTGAGAAAAAGAGGAGCTGAAACAGACGGGTGAAACAGGGGGCGAGAAACAGAGGGGCTGAAACAGAGGGGCTGAAACAGAGGGCGAGAAACAGCGGGGCTGAAACAGAGGGTGAGAAACAGAGGGACTGAAACAGTGGGTGAGAAATAGAGGGGCTGAAACAGAGGGCGAGAAACAGAGAGGCTGAAACACAGAGCAAGAAACAGAGGGGCTGATACAGAGGGGCTGAACCAGAGGGCGAGAAACAGATGGGCTGAAACAGAGGGGCTGAAACAGAGGGCGAGAAACAGAGGGGCTAAATCAGAGGGTCAGAAACAGGGGGCGAGAAACAGAGGGGCTGAAACAGAGTGCGAGAATCAGAGGGGCTGAAACAGAGGGGCTGAAAAAGAGGGTGAGAAACAGAGGGACTGAAACAGTGGGTGAGAAAAAGAGGAGCTGAAACAGAGGGGCTGAAACAGAGGGGCTGAAACAGAGGGGCTGAAACAGAGGGCGAGAATCAAAGGGGCTGAAACAGAGGGACTGAAACAGTGGTTGAGAAAAAGAGGAGCTGAAACAGACGGGCTGCAACAGGGGGCGAGAAACAG
Organism: Chiloscyllium punctatum; assembly: GCF_047496795.1. Classification (NCBI taxonomy): domain Eukaryota; kingdom Metazoa; phylum Chordata; class Chondrichthyes; order Orectolobiformes; family Hemiscylliidae; genus Chiloscyllium; species Chiloscyllium punctatum. The sequence continues at coordinate 1,500,792 of NW_027309804.1, read as the reverse complement.
AGGGGCTGAAACAGAGGGGCTGAAACAGAGGGGCTGAAACAGAGGGCGAGAAACATAGGGGCTGAAACAGAGTGGCTGAAACAGAGGGCGAGAAACAGAGGGCGAGAAACAGAGGGGCCGAAACAAAGGGCGAGAATCAGAGGGGCTGAAACAGAGGGGCTGAAACAGAGGGTGAGAAACAGAGGGGCTGAAACAGAGGGGCCGAAACAGAGGGGCTGAAACTGAGGGCGAGGAACAGAGGGGCTGAAACAGAGGGGCTGAAACAGTGGGGCTGAAACAGTGGGGCTGAAACAGAGGGCGAGAAAAAGAGGGGCTGAAACAGAGGGGCTGAAACAGAGGGCAAGAAACTGAGGGGCTGAAACAGTGGGGCTGAAACAGAGGGCGAGAAAAAGAGGGGCTGAAACAGAAGGGGCTGAAACAGAGGTTCTGAAACAGAGGGGCTGAAAGAGAGGGCGACAAAAAGAGGGGCTGAAACAGAGGGGCTGAAACAGTGGGCGAGAAACCGAGGGGCTGAAACAGAGGGCGAGAAACAGAGGGGCTGAAACAGAGGGGCTGAAACAGTGGGGCTGAAACAGTGGGGCTGAAACAGAGGGCGAGAAAAAGAGGGGCTGAAACAGAGGGGCTGAAACAGAGGGCGAGAAACTGAGGGGCTGAAACAGTGGGGCTGAAACAGAGGGCGAGAAAAAGAGGGGCTGAAACAGAAGGGGCTGAAACAGAGGTTCTGAAACAGAGGGGCTGAAAGAGAGGGCGAGAAAAAGAGGGGCTGAAACAGAGGGGCTGAAACAGAGGGGC